>NW_028138655.1:0-67000 GCF_964270905.1 Leucopleurus acutus | reverse complement strand
TCCCCTAACCCTAACCCTAGCCCGAACCCTAGCCCTAACCCTTTCCCGAAGCCTTCCCCTCACCCGTCCCCTAATCCTAACTCATACGCTCACACTAACCTGCGCCCTCACACGTACGCTCCCCCTAAACCGTTGTCGTACCCTCACCTGGACCCTAAATCGTCCCCGTCCCCTAACCCTAACCCTAGCCCGAACCCTAACCCTAACATTTCCACGAAGCCTTCCCCTCACCCGTCCCATAATCCTAACCCATACGCTCATACTAACCCGCACCCTCACACATTCGCTCCCCCTAAAGCGTTGTCGTACCCTCACCTGGACCCTAAACCGTCCCCGTCCCCTAACCCTAACCCTAGCCCGAACCCTAACCCTAACCCTTCCCTGAAACCTTCCCCTCACCCGTCCCCTAATCCTAACCCGTACGCTCACACTAACCCGCGCCCTCACACGTACCCTCCCCGTAAAGCGTTGTCGTATCCTCACCTGGACCCTAAACCGTCCCCGTCACCTAAGCCTAACCCTAGCCCGAACCCTAAAACTTCCCCGAAGCCTTCCCCTCACCCGTCCCCTAATCCTAACCCGTACGCTCACACTAACCCACGCCCTCACACGTACGCTCCCCCTAAACCATTGTCGTACCGTCACCTGGACCCTAAACCGTCCCCGTCCCCTAACCCTAACCCTAGTCCGAACCCTAACCCTAACCCTTCCCTGAAGCCTTCCCCTCACCCGTCCCCTAATCTTAACCCGTACGCTCACACTATCTCGCGCCCTCACACGTACGCTCCCCCTAAACCGTTGTCGTACCCTCACCTGGACCCTAAATCGTCCCCGTCCCCTAACCCTAACCCTAGCCCGAACCCTAAACCTAACATTTCCACGAAGCCTTCCCCTCACCCGTCCCATAATCCTAACCCGTACGCTCATACTAACCCGCACCCTCACACATTCGCTCCCCCTAAAGCGTTGTCGTACCCTCACCTGGACCCTAAACCGTCCCCGTCCCCTAACCCTAACCCTAGCCCGAACCCTAACCCTAATCCTTCCCCGAAGCCTTCCCCTCACCCGTCCCCTAATCCTAAACCGTACGCTTACACTAACCTGCGCACTCACATGTACGCTCCCCCTAAACCGTTGTAGTACCCTCACCTGGACCCTAAACCGTCCCCGTCCCCTAACCCTAACCCTAGCCCGAACCCTAACCCTAACCCTTCCCCGAAGCCTTCCCCTCACCCGTCCCCTAATCCTAAACCGTACGCTCACACTAACCCATGCCCTCACACGTACCCTCCCCCTATAGCGCTGTCTTACACTCAACTGGACCCTAAACCGTCCCCGTCCCCTAACCCTAACCGTAGCCCGAACCCTAACCCTAACCCTTCCCCGAAGCCTTCCTCTCACCCGTCCCCTAATCCTAACAGGTACGCTCACACTAACCCGTGCCCTCACATGTACGCTCCCCCTAAACCATTGTCGTACGCTCACCTGGACCCTAAACTGTCCCCGTCCCCGAACCCTAACCCTAGCCCGAACCCTAAAGCTAACCCTTCCCCGAAGCCTTCCCCTCACCCGTCCCCTAATCCTAACCCGTACGCTCACACTAACCCACGCCCTCACACGTACGCTCCCCCTAAACCATTGTCGTACCGTCACCTGGACCCTAAACCGTCCCCGTCCCCTAACCCTAACCCTAGACCGAACCCTAACCCTAACCCTTCCCCGAAGCCTACCCCTCACCCGTCCCCTAATCTTAACCCGTACGCTCACACTAACTCGCGCCCTCACACGTACGCTCCCCCTAAACCGTTGTCGTACCCTCACCTGGACCCTAAATCGTCCCCGTCCCCTAACCCTAACCCTAGCCCGAACCCTAACCCTAACCTTTCCACGAAGCCTTCCCCTCACCAGTCCCATAATCATAACCCGTACGCTCATACTAACCCGCACCCTCACACATTCGCTCCCCCTAAAGCGTTGTCGTACCCTCACCTGGACCCTAAACCTTCCCCGTCCCCTAACCCTAACCCTAGCCCGAACCCTAACCCTAACCCTTCCCCGAAGCCTTCCCCTCACCCGTGCCCTAATCCTAACCCGTACACTCACACTAACCCGCGCCCTCACACGTACCCTCCCCCTAAAGCGCTGTCTTACACTCAACTGGACCCTAAACCGTCCCCGTCCCCTAACCCTAACCCTAGCCCGAACCCTAACCCTAACCCTTCCCCGAAGCCTTCCCCTCACCCGTCCTCTAATCCTAACCCGTACGCTCACACTAACCCGTGCCCTCACATGTACGCTCCCCCTAAACCGTTGTCGTACCCTCACCAGGACCCTAAACCGTCCCCGTCCCCTAACCCTAACCCTAGCCCGAACCCTAAACCTAACACTTCCCCGAAGCCTTCCCCTCACCTGTCCCCTAACCCTAACCCGTACGCTCACACTAACCCGCGCCCTCACACGTATTCTCCCCCTAAACCGTTGTCGTACACTCACCTGGACCCTAAACCGTCCCCTTCCCCTAACCCTAAACCTAGTCCGAACCCTAACCCTAACCCTTCCCGAAGCATTCCCCTCACCCGTCCCCTAATCCTAACCCGTACGCTCACACTAACTCGCGCCCTCACACGTACGCTCCCCCTAAAGCGTTGTCGTACCCTCACCTGGACCCTAAACCGTCCCCGTCCCCTAACCCTAACCCTAGCCTGAACCCTAACCCTAACCCTTCCCCGAAGCCTTCCCCTCACCCGTCCCCTAACCCTAACCCGTACGCTTACACTAACCCGCGCCCTCACACGTGTGCTCCCCCTAAACCGTTGTCGTACACTCACGGGGACCCTAAACCGTCCCCGTCCCCTAACCCTAACCCTAGCCCGAACCCTAACCCTAATCCTTCCCCGAAGCCTTCCCCTCACCCGTCCCCTAATCCTAACCCGTACGCTCACACTAACCTGCGCACTCACATGTACGCTCCCCCTAAACCGTTGTAGTACCCTCACCTGGACCCTAAACCGTCCCCGTCCCCTAACCCTAACCCTAGCCCGAACCCTAACCCTAACCCTTCCCCGAAGCCTTCCCCTCACCCGTCCCCTAATCCTAAACCGTACGCTCACACTAACCCATGCCCTCACACGTACCCTCCCCCTAAAGCGCTATCTTACACTCAACTGGACCCTAAACCGTCCCCGTACCCTAACCCTAACCCTAGCCCGAACCCTAAACCTAACCCTTCCCCGAAGCCTTCCCCTCACCCGTCCTCTAATCCTAACCCGTACGCTCACACTAACCCGTGCCCTCACATGTACGCTCCCCCTAAACCGTTGTCGTACCCTCACCTGGACCCTAAACCGTCCCCGTCCCCTAACCCTAACCCTAGCCCGAACCCTAACCCTAACACTTCCCCGAAGCCTTCCCCTCACCTGTCCCCTAACCCTAACCCGTACGCTCACACTAACCCGCGCCCTCACACGTATTCTCCCCCTAAACCGTTGTCGTACCCTCACCTGGACCCTAAACCGTCCCCTTCCCCTAACCCTAAACCTAGTCCGAACCCTAACCCTAACCCTTCCCCTAAGCATTCCCCTCACCCGTCCCCTAATCCTAACCCGTACGCTCACACTAACCCGCGCCCTCACACGTACGCTCCCCCTAAAGCGTTGTCGTACCCTCACCTGGACCCTAAACCGTCCCCGTCCCCTAAACCTAACCCTAGCCCGATCCCTAACCCTAACACTTCCCCGAAGCCTTCCCCTCACCCGTCCCCTAATCCTAACCCGTACGCTCACACTAACTCGCGCCCTCACACGTACGCTCCCCCTAAATCATTGTCGTACCCTCACCTGAACCCTAAACCGTCCCCATCCCCTAACCCTAACCCTAGCCCGAACCCTAAACCTAACCCTTCCCCGAAGCCTTCCCCTTACCCGTTCCCTAATCGTAACCCGTACGCTCACACTAACCCGCGCCCTCACACGTACGCTCACCCTAAACTGTTTTCGTACCCTCACCTGGACCCTAAACCGTCCCCATCCCCTAACCCTAACCCTAGCCCGAACCCTAGCCCTAACCCTTTCCCGAAGCCTTCCCCTCACCCGTCCCCTAATCCTAACTCATACGCTCACACTAACCTGCGCCCTCACACGTACGCTCCCCCTAAACCGTTGTCGTACCCTCACCTGGACCCTAAATCGTCCCCGTCCCCTAACCCTAACCCTAGCCCGAACCCTAACCCTAACATTTCCACGAAGCCTTCCCCTCACCCGTCCCATAATCCTAACCCATACGATCATACTAACCCGCACCCTCACACATTCGCTCCCCCTAAAGCGTTGTCGTACCCTCACCTGGACCCTAAACCGTCCCCGTCCCCTAACCCTAACCCTAGCCCGAACCCTAACCCTAACCCTTCCCCGAAGCCTTCCCCTCACCCGTCCCCTAACCCTAACCCCTACGCTCACACTAACCCGCGCCCTCACACGTGTGCTCCCCCTAAACCGTTGTCGTACCCTCACGGGGACCCTAAACCGTCCCCGTCCCCTAACCCTAACCCTAGCCCGAACCCTAACCCTAATCCTTCCCCGAAGCCTTCCCCTCACCCGTCCCCTAATCCTAAACCGTACGCTCACACTAACCTGCGCACTCACATGTACGCTCCCCCTAAACCGTTGTAGTACCCTCACCTGGACCCTAAACCGTCCCCGTCCCCTAACCCTAACCCTAGCCCGAACCCTAAACCTAACCCTTCCCCGAAGCCTTCCCCTCACCCGTCCCCTAATCCTAACTCGTACGCTCACACTAACCCGTGCCCTCACACGTACGCTCCCCCTAAGCCGTTGTCGTACCCTCACCTGGACCCTAAACCGTCCCCGTTCCCTAACACTAACCCTAGCCCGAATCCTAAACCTAATACTTCCCTGAAGCCTTCCCCTCACCCGTCCCCTAATCCTAACCCGTACGCTCACACTAACACGCGCCCTCACATGTACGCTCCCCCTAAACCGTTGTCATACCCTCACCTGGACCCTAAACCGTCCCCGTCCCCTAAAACTAACCCTAGCCCGAACCCTAACCCTAACCCTTCCCCGAAGCCTTCCCCTCACCTGTCCCCTAATCCTAACCCGTACGCTCACACTAACCCACACCCTCACACGTACGCTCCCCCTAAACTGTTGTCGTACCCTCACATGGACCCTAAACCGTCCCCGTCCCCTAACCCTAACCCTATCCCGAACCCTTCCACGAAGCCTTCCCCTCACCCGTCCCCTAATCCTAACCCGTACGCTCACACTAACCCACACCCTCACACATTCGCTCCCCCTAAACCGTTGTTGTACCCTCACCTGGACCCTAAACCGTCCCCGTCCCCTAACCCAAACCCTAGCCCGAACCCTAAACCTAACCCTTCCCCGAAGCCTTCCCCTCACCCGTCCCCTAATCCTAACCCGTACGCTCACACTAACCCGCGCCCTGACACGTACGCTCCCCCTAAACTGTTGTCGTACCCTCACCTGGACCCTAAACCGTCCCCGTCCCCTAACCCTCACCCTAGCCCGAACCCTAACCCTAACCCTTCCCCGAAGCCTTCCCCTCACCCGTCCCCTAACCCTAACCCGTACGCTCACACTAACCCGCGCCCTCACACGTGTGCTCCCCCTAAACCGTTGTCGTACCCTCACCGGGACCCTAAACCGTCCCCGTCCCCTAACCCTAACCCTAGCCCGAGCCCTAACCCTAACCCTTCCCCGAAGCCTTCCCCTCACCCGTCCCCTAATCCTAACCCGTACGCTCACACTAACCTCCGCACTCACATTTACGCTCCCCCTAAACCGTTGTAGTACCCTCACCTGGACCCTAAACTGTCCCCATCCCCTAACCCTAACCCTAGCCCGAACTCTAACCCTAACCCTTCCCCGAAACCTTCCCCTCACCCGTCCCCTAATCTTAAACCGTACGCTCACACTAACCCATGCCCTCACACGTACCCACCCCCTAAAGCGCTGTCTTACCTCAACTGGACCCTAAACCGTCCCCGTCCCCTAACCCTAACCCTATCCCGAACCCTAACCCTTACTCTTCCCCGAAGTCTTCCCCTCAACCGTCCCCTATTCCTAACCCGTACGCTCACACTAACCCGCGCCCTCACACGTACCCTCCCCCTAAAGCGTTGTCGTACCATCACCTGGACCCGAAACCGTCCCCGTCCCCTAACCCTAACCCTAGCCCGAACCCTAACCCTAACACTTCCCCGAAGCCTTCCCCTCACCCGTCTCCTAATCCTAACCCGTACGCTCACACTAAACCGTGCCCTCACACGTACCCTTCCCGTAAAGCGTTGTCGTACCCTCACCTGGACCCTAAACCGTCCCCGTCCCCTCACCCTAACCCTAGCCCGAACCCTAACCCTAACCCTTCCCCGAAGCCTTCCCCTCACCCTTCCCCTAATCCTAAACCGTACGCTCACACTAACCCGCGCCCTCACACGTACCCTCCCCCTAAAGCGCTGTCGTACCCTCAACTGGACCCTAAACCGTCCCCGTCCCCTATCCCTAACCTTAGCCCGAACCCTAACCCTAACACTTCCCAGAAGCCTTCCCCTCACCCGTCCCCTAATCCTAACCCGTACGTTCACACTAACCCGCGCCCTCACATGTACGCTCCCCCTAAACCGTTGTCGTTCCCTCACCTGGACCCTAAACCGTCCCCGTCCCCTAACCCTAACCCTAGCCCGAACCTTAACCCTAACCCTTCCCCGAAGCCTTCCCCTCACCCGTCCCCTAATCCTAACCCGTACGCTCACACTAAACTGCGCACTCACATTTACGCTCCCCCTAAACCGTTGTAGTACCCTCACCTGGACCCTAAACCGTCCCCGTCCCCTAACCCTAACCCTAGCCCGAACCCTAACCCTAACCCTTCCCCGAAGCCTTCCCCTCACCCGTCCCCTAATCCTAAACCGTACGCTCACACTAACCCATGCCCTCACACGTACCCTCCCCCTAAAACGCTGTCTTACACTCAACTGGACCCTAAACCGTCCCCGTCCCCTAACCCTAACCGTAGCCCGAACCCTAACCCTAACACTTCCCCGAAGCCTTCCTCTCACCCATCCCCTAATCCTAACAGGTACGCTCACACTAACCCGTGCCCTCACATGTACGCTCCCCCTAAACCGTTGTCGTACGCTCACCTGGACCCTAAACTGTCCCCGTCCCCGAACCCTAACCCTAGCCCGAACCCTAAAGCTAACCCTACCCCGAAGCCTTCCCCTCACCCGTCCCCTAATCCTAACCCGTACGCTCACACTAACCCACGCCCTCACACGTACGCTCCCCCTAAACCATTGTCGTAACGTCACCTGGACCCTAAACCGTCCCCATCCCCTAACCCTAACCCTAGACCGAACCCTAACCCTAACCCTTCCCCGAAGCCTACCCCTCACCCGTCCCCTAATCTTAACCCGTACGCTCACACTAACTCGCGCCCTCACACGTACGCTCCCCCTAAACCGTTGTCGTACCCTCACCTGGACCCTAAATCGTCCCCGTCCCCTAACCCTAACCCTAGCCCGAACCCTAACCCTAACCTTTCCACGAAGCCTTCCCCTCACCAGTCCCATACTCCTAACCCGTACGCTCATAATAACCCGCACCCTCACACATTCGCTCCCCCTAAAGTGTTGTCGTACCCTCACCTGGACCCTAAACCGTCCCCGTCCCCTAACCCTTACCCTAGCCCGAACCCTAACTCTAACCCTTCCCCGAAGACTTCCCCTCACCCGTCCCCTAATCCTAACCCGTACACTCACACTAACCCGCGCCCTCACACGTACGCTCCCCCTAAACCATTGTCGTACCCTCACCTGAACCCTAAACCGTCCCCATCCCCTAACCCTAACCCTAGCCCGAACCCTAAACCTAACCCTTCCCCGAAGCCTTCCCCTTACCCGTTCCCTAATCGTAACCCGTACGCTCACACTAACCCGCGCCCTCACACGTACGCTCACCCTAAACTGTTTTCGTACCCTCACCTGGACCCTAAACCGTCCCCATCCCCTAACCCTAACCCTAGCCCGAACCCTAGCCCTAACCCTTTCCCGAAGCCTTCCCCTCACCCGTCCCCTAATCCTAACCCGTACGCTCACACTAACCCGCGCCCTCACATGTACCCTTCCCGTAAAGCGTTGTCGTATCCTCACCTGGACCCTAAACCGTCCCCGTCACCTAAGCCTAACCCTAGCCCGAACCGTAACACTTCCCCGAAGCTTTCCCCTCACCCGTCCCCTAATCCTAAACCGTACGCTCACACTAAACCCCACCCTCACATGTACCCTCCCCCTAAAGCGCTGTCGTACCCTCAACTGGACCCTAAACCGTCCCCGTCCCCTAACCCTAACCCTAGCCCGAACCCTAACCCTAACACTTCCCAGAAGCCTTCCCCTCACCCGTCCCCTAATCCTAACCCGTACGCTCACACTAACACGTGCCCTCACATGTACGCTCCCCCTAAACCGTTGTCGTACCCTCAACTGGACCCTAAACCGTCCCCGTCCCCTAACCCTAACCCTAGCCCGAACCCTAACCGTAAAACTTCCCCGAAGCCTTCCCCTCACCCGTCCCCTAATCCTAACCCGTACGCTCACACTATCCCGGGCCCTCACGCGTACGCTCCCCCTAAACCGTTGTCGTACCCTCACCTGGACCCTAAACCGTCCCCGTCCCCTAACCCTAACCCTAGCCCGAACCCTAACCCTAACCCTTCCCCGAAGCCTTCCCCTCACCCGTCCCCTAACCCTAACCCGTACGCTCACACTAACCCGCGCCCTCACACGTGTGCTCCCCCTAAACCGTTGTCGTACCCTCACGGGGACCCTAAACCGTCCCCGTCCCCTAACCCTAACCCTAGCCCGAACCCTAACCCTAATCCTTCCCCGAAGCCTTCCCCTCACCCGTCCCCTAATCCTAAACCGTACGCTCACACTAACCCATGCCCTCAAACGTACCCTCCCCCTATAGCGCTGTCTTACACTCAACTGGACCCTAAACCGTCCCCGTCCCCTAACCCTAACCGTAGCCCGAACCCTAACCCTAACCCTTCCCCGAAGCCTTCCTCTCACCCGTCCCCTAATCCTAACAGGTACGCTCACACTAACCCGTGCCCTCACATGTACGCTCCCCCTAAACCATTGTCGTACGCTCACCTGGACCCTAAACTGTCCCCGTCCCCGAACCCTAACCCTAGCCCGAACCCTAAAGCTAACCCTTCCCCGAAGCCTTCCCCTCACCCGTCCCCTAATCCTAACCCGTACGCTCACACTAACCCACGCCCTCACACGTACGCTCCCCCTAAACCATTGTCGTACCGTCACCTGGACCCTAAACCGTCCCCGTCCCCTAACCCTAACCCTAGACCGAACCCTAACCCTAACCCTTCCCCGAAGCCTACCCCTCACCCGTCCCCTAATCTTAACCCGTACGCTCACACTAACTCGCGCCCTCACACGTACGCTCCCCCTAAACCGTTGTCGTACCCTCACCTGGACCCTAAATCGTCCCCGTCCCCTAACCCTAACCCTAGCCCGAACCCTAACCCTAACCTTTCCACGAAGCCTTCCCCTCACCAGTCCCATAATCCTAACCCGTACGCTCATACTAACCCGCACCCTCACACATTCGCTCCCCCTAAAGCGTTGTCGTACCCTCACCTGGACCCTAAACCTTCCCCGTCCCCTAACCCTAACCCTAGCCCGAACCCTAACCCTAACCCTTCCCCGAAGGCTTCCCCTCACCCGTCCCCTAATCCTAACCCGTACACTCACACTAACCCGCGCCCTCACACGTACCCTCCCCCTAAAGCGCTGTCTTACACTCAACTGGACCCTAAACCGTCCCCGTCCCCTAACCCTAACCCTAGCCCGAACCCTAACCCTAACACTTCCCCGAAGCCTTCCCCTCACCTGTCCCCTAACCCTAACCCGTACGCTCACACTAACCCGCGCCCTCACACGTATTCTCCCCCTAAACCGTTGTTGTACACTCACCTGGACCCTAAACCGTCCCCTTCCCCTAACCCTAAACCTAGTCCGAACCCTAACCCTAACCCTTCCCCGAAGCATTCCCCTCACCCGTCCCCTAATCCTAACCCGTACGCTCACACTAACCCGCGCCCTCACACGTACGCTCCCCCTAAAGCGTTGTCGTACCCTCACCTGGACCCTAAACCGTCCCCGTCCCCTAACCCTAACCCTAGCCCGAACCCTAACCCTAACCCTTCCCCGAAGCCTTCCCCTCACCCGTCCCCTAACCCTAACCCGTACGCTCACACTAACCCGCGCCCTCACACGTGTGCTCCCCCTAAACCGTTGTCGTACACTCACGGGGACCCTAAACCGTCCCCGTCCCCTAACCCTAACCCTAGCCCGAACCCTAACCCTAATCCTTCCCCGAAGCCTTCCCCTCACCCGTCCCCTAATCCTAACCCGTACGCGCACACTAATCTGCGCACTCACATGTACGCTCCCCCTAAACCGTTGTAGTACCCTCACCTGGACCCTAAACCGTCCCCGTCCCCTAACCCTAACCCTAGCCCGAACCCTAACCCTAACCCTTCCCCGAAGCCTTCCCCTCACCCGTCCCCTAGTCCTAAACCGTACGCTCACACTAACCCATGCCCTCACACGTACCCTCCCCCTAAAGCGCTATCTTACACTCAACTGGACCCAAAACCGTCCCCGTACCCTAACCCTAACCCTAGCCCGAACCCTAAACCTAACCCTTCCCCGAAGCCTTCCCCTCACCCGTCCTCTAATCCTAACCCGTACGCTCACACTAACCCGTGCCCTCACATGTACGCTCCCCCTAAACCGTTGTCGTACCCTCACCTGGACCCTAAACCGTCCCCGTCCCCTAACCCTAACCCTAGCCCGAACCCTAACCCTAACACTTCCCCGAAGCCTTCCCCTCACCTGTCCCCTAACCCTAACCCGTACGCTCACACTAACCCGCGCCCTCACACGTATTCTCCCCCTAAACCGTTGTCGTACCCTCACCTGGACCCTAAACCGTCCCCTTCCCCTAACCCTAAACCTAGTCCGAACCCTAACCCTAACCCTTCCCCTAAGCATTCCCCTCACCCGTCCCTTAATCCTAACCCGTACGCTCACACTAACCCGCGCCCTCACACGTACGCTCCCCCTAAAGCGTTGTCGTACCCTCACCTGGACCCTAAACCGTCCCCGTCCCCTAAACCTAACCCTAGCCCGATCCCTAACCCTAACACTTCCCCGAAGCCTTCCCCTCACCCGTCCCCTAATCCTAACCCGTACGCTCACACTAACTCGCGCCCTCACACGTACGCTCCCCCTAAACCATTGTCGTACCCTCACCTGAACCCTAAACCGTCCCCATCCCCTAACCCTAACCCTAGCCCGAACCCTAAACCTAACCCTTCCCCGAAGCCTTCCCCTTACCCGTTCCCTAATCGTAACCCGTACGCTCACACTAACCCGCGCCCTCACACGTACGCTCACCCTAAACTGTTTTCGTACCCTCACCTGGACCCTAAACCGTCCCCATCCCCTAACCCTAACCCTAGCCCGAACCCTAGCCCTAACCCTTTCCCGAAGCCTTCCCCTCACCCGTCCCCTAATCCTAACTCATACGCTCACACTAACCTGCGCCCTCACACGTACGCTCCCCCTAAACCGTTGTCGTACCCTCACCTGGACCCTAAATCGTCCCCGTCCCCTAACCCTAACCCTAGCCCGAACCCTAACCCTAACATTTCCACGAAGCCTTCCCCTCACCCGTCCCATAATCCTAACCCATACGCTCATACTAACCCGCACCCTCACACATTCGCTCCCCCTAAAGCGTTGTCGTACCCTCACCTGGACCCTAAACCGTCCCCGTCCCCTAACCCTAACCCTAGCCCGAACCCTAACCCTAACCCTTCCCTGAAACCTTCCCCTCACCCGTCCCCTAATCCTAACCCGTACACTCACACTAACCCGCGCCCTCACACGTACCCTCCCCGTAAAGCATTGTCGTATCCTCACCTGGACCCTAAACCGTCCCCGTCACCTAAGCCTAACCCTAGCCCGAACCCTAAAACTTCCCCGAAGCCTTCCCCTCACCCGTCCCCTAATCCTAACCCGTACGCTCACACTAACCCACGCCCTCACACGTACGCTCCCCCTAAACCATTGTCGTACCGTCACCTGGACCCTAAACCGTCCCCGTCCCCTAACCCTAACCCTAGTCCGAACCCTAACCCTAACCCTTCCCTGAAGCCTTCCCCTCACCCGTCCCATAATCTTAACCCGTACGCTCACACTATCTCGCGCCCTCACACGTACGCTCCCCCTAAACCGTTGTCGTACCCTCACCTGGACCCTAAATCGTCCCCGTCCCCTAACCCTAACCCTAGCCCGAACCCTAACCCTAACCTTTCCACGAAGCCTTCCTCTCACCAGTCCCATAATCCTAACCCGTACGCTCATACTAACCCGCACCCTCACACATTCGCTCCCCCTAAAGCGTTGTCGTACCCTCACCTGGACCCTAAACCGTCCCCGTCCCCTAACCCTAACCCTAGCCCGAACCCTAACCCTAACCCTTCCCCGAAGCCTTCCCCTCACCCGTCCCCTAATCCTAACCCGTACACTCACACTAACCCGCGCCCTCACACGTACGCTCCCGCTAAACCATTGTCGTACCCTCACCTGAACCCTAAACCGTCCCCATCCCCTAACCCTAACCCTAGCCCGAACCCTAAACCTAACCCTTCCCCGAAGCCTTCCCCTTACCCGTTCCCTAATCGTAACCCGTACGCTCACACTAACCCGCGCCCTCACACGTACGCTCACCCTAAACTGTTGTCGTACCCTCACCTGGACCCTAAACCGTCCCCATCCCCTAACCCTAACCCTAGCCCGAACACTAGCCCTAACCCTTTCCCGAAGCCTTCCCCTCACCCGTCCCCTAATCCTAACCTGTACGCTCACACTAACCTGCGCCCTCACACGTACGCTCCCCCTAAACCGTTGTCGTACCCTCACCTGGACCCTAAATCGTCCTTGTCCCCAAACCCTAACCCTAGCCCGAACCCTAAACCTAACATTTCCACGAAGCCTTCCCCTCACCCGTCCCATAATCCTAACCCGTACGCTCATACTAACCCGCACCCTCACACATTCGCTCCCCCTAAAGCGTTGTCGTACCCTCACCTGGACCCTAAACCGTCCCCGTCCCCTAACCCTAACCCTAGCCCGAACCCTAACCCTAACCCTTCCCCGAAGCCTTCCCCTCACCCGTCCCCTAATCCTATCCCGTACACTCACACTAACCCGCGCCCTCACACGTACGCTCCCGCTAAACCATTGTCGTACCCTCACCTGAACCCTAAACTGTCCCCGTCCCCGAACCCTAACCCTAGCCCGAACCCTAAAGCTAACCCTTCCCCGAAGCCTTCCCCTCACCCGTCCCCTAATCCTAAACCGTACGCTTACACTAACCTGCGCACTCACATGTACGCTCCCCCTAAACCGTTGTAGTACCCTCACCTGGACCCTAAACCGTCCCCGTCCCCTAACCCTAACCCTAGCCCGAACCCTAACCCTAACCCTTCCCCGAAGCCTTCCCCTCACCCGTCCCCTAATCCTAAACCGTACGCTCACACTAACCCATGCCCTCACACGTACCCTCCCCCTATAGCGCTGTCTTACACTCAACTGGACCCTAAACCGTCCCCGTCCCCTAACCCTAACCGTAGCCCGAACCCTAACCCTAAACCTTCCCCGAAGCCTTCCTCTCACCCGTCCCCTAATCCTAACAGGTACGCTCACACTAACCCGTGCCCTCACATGTACGCTCCCCCTAAACCATTGTCGTACGCTCACCTGGACCCTAAACTGTCCCCGTCCCCGAACCCTAACCCTAGCCCGAACCCTAAAGCTAACCCTTCCCCGAAGCCTTCCCCTCACCCGTCCCCTAATCCTAACCCGTACGCTCACACTAACCCACGCCCTCACACGTACGCTCCCCCTAAACCATTGTCGTACCGTCACCTGGACCCTAAACCGTCCCCGTCCCCTAACCCTAACCCTAGCCCGAACCCTAACCCTAACACTTCCCCGAAGCCTTCCCCTCACCTGTCCCCTAACCCTAACCCGTACGCTCACACTAACCCGCGCCCTCACACGTATTCTCCCCCTAAACCGTTGTCGTACACTCACCTGGACCCTAAACCGTCCCCTTCCCCTAACCCTAAACCTAGTCCGAACCCTAACCCTAACCCTTCCCCGAAGCATTCCCCTCACCCGTCCCCTAATCCTAACCCGTACGCTCACACTAACCCGCGCCCTCACACGTACGCTCCCCCTAAAGCGTTGTCATACCCTCACCTGGACCCTAAACCGTCCCCGTCCCCTAACCCTAACCCTAGCCCGAACCCTAATCCTAACCCTTCCCCGAAGCCTTCCCCTCACCCGTCCCCTAACCCTAACCCGTACGCTCACACTAACCCGCGCCCTCACACGTGTGCTCCCCCTAAACCGTTGTCGTACACTCACGGGGACCCTAAACCGTCCCCGTCCCCTAACCCTAACCCTAGCCCGAACCCTAACCCTAATCCTTCCCCGAAGCCTTCCCCTCACCCGTCCCCTAATCCTAACCCGTACGCTCACACTAACCTGCGCACTCACATGTACGCTCCCCCTAAACCGTTGTAGTACCCTCACCTGGACCCTAAACCGTCCCTGTCCCCTAACCCTAACCCTAGCCCGAACCCTAACCCTAACCCTTCCCCGAAGCCTTCCCCTCACCCGTCCCCTAATCCTAAACCGTACGCTCACACTAACCCATGCCCTCACACGTACCCTCCCCCTAAAGCGCTATCTTACACTCAACTGGACCCTAAACCGTCCCCGTACCCTAAGCCTAACCCTAGCCCGAACCCTAAACCTAACCCTTCCCCGAAGCCTTCCCCTCACCCGTCCTCTAATCCTAACCCGTACGCTCACACTAAACCGTGCCCTCACATGTACGCTCCCCCTAAACCGTTGTCATACCCTCACCTGGACCCTAAACCGTCCCCGTCCCCTAACCCTAACCCTAGCCCGAACCCTAACCCTAACACTTCCCCGAAGCCTTCCCCTCACCTGTCCCCTAACCCTAACCCGTACGCTCACACTAACCCGCGCCCTCACACGTATTCTCCCCCTAAACCGTTGTCGTACCCTCACCTGGACCCTAAACCATCCCCTTCCCCTAACCCTAAACCTAGTCCGAACCCTAACCCTAACCCTTCCCCTAAGCATTCCCCTCACCCGTCCCCTAATCCTAACCCGTACGCTCACACTAACCCGCGCCCTCACACGTACGCTCCCCCTAAAGCGTTGTCGTACCCTCACCTGGACCCTAAACCGTCCCCGTCCCCTAAACCTAACCCTAGCCCGATCCCTAACCGTAACACTTCCCCGAAGCCTTCCCCTCACCCGTCCCCTAATCCTAACCCGTACGCTCACACTAACTCGCGCCCTCACACGTACGCTCCCCCTAAACCATTGTCGTACCCTCACCTGAACCCTAAACCGTCCCCATCCCCTAACCCTAACCCTAGCCCGAACCCTAAACCTAACCCTTCCCCGAAGCCTTCCCCTTACCCGTTCCCTAATCGTAACCCGTACGCTCACACTAACCCGCGCCCTCACACGTACGCTCACCCTAAACTGTTTTCGTACCCTCACCTGGACCCTAAACTGTCCCCATCCCCTAACCCTAACCCTAGCCCGAACCCTAGCCCTAACCCTTTCCCGAAGCCTTCCCCTCACCCGTCCCCTAATCCTAACTCATACGCTCACACTAACCTGCGCCCTCACACGTACGCTCCCCCTAAACCGTTGTCGTACCCTCACCTGGACCCTAAATCGTCCCCGTCCCCTAACCCTAACCCTAGCCCGAACCCTAACCCTAACATTTCCACGAAGCCTTCCCCTCACCCGTCCCATAATCCTAACCCATACGCTCATACTAACCCGCACCCTCACACATTCGCTCCCCCTAAAGCGTTGTCGTACCCTCACCTGGACCCTAAACCGTCCCCATCCCCTAACCCTAACCCTAGCCCGAACCCTAACCCTAACCCTTCCCTGAAACCTTCCCCTCACCCGTCCCCTAATCCTAACCCTTACGCTCACACTAACCCGCGCCCTCACAAGTACCCTCCCCGTAAAGCGTTGTCGTATCCTCACCTGGACCCTAAACCGTCCCCGTCACCTAAGCCTAACCCTAGCCCGAACCCTAAAACTTCCCCGAAGCCTTCCCCTCACCCGTCCCCTAATCCTAACCCGTACGCTCACACTAACCCACGCCCTCACACGTACGCTCCCCCTAAACCATTGTCGTACCGTCACCTGGACCCTAAACCGTCCCCGTCCCCTAACCCTAACCCTAGTCCGAACCCTAACCCTAACCCTTCCCTGAAGCCTTCCCCTCACCCGTCCCCTAATCTTAACCCGTACGCTCACACTATCTCGCGCCCTCACACGTACGCTCCCCCTAAACCGTTGTCGTACCCTCACCTGGACCCTAAATCGTCCCCGTCCCCTAACCCTAACCCTAGCCCGAACCCTAACCCTAACCTTTCCACGAAGCCTTCCCCTCACCAGTCCCATAATCCTAACCCGTACGCTCATACTAACCCGCACCCTCACACATTCGCTCCCCCTAAAGCGTTGTCGTACCCTCACCTGGACCCTAAACCGTCCCCGTCCCCTAACCCTAACCCTAGCCCGAACCCTAACCCTAACCCTTCCCCGAAGCCTTCCCCTCACCCGTCCCCTAATCCTAACCCGTACACTCACACTAACCCGCGCCCTCACACGTACGCTCCCGCTAAACCATTGTCGTACCCTCACCTGAACCCTAAACCGTCCCCATCCCCTAACCCTAACCCTAGCCCGAACCCTAAACCTAACCCTTCCCCGAAGCCTTCCCCTTACCCGTTCCCTAATCGTAACCCGTACGCTCACACTAACCCGTGCCCTCACACGTACGCTCACCCTAAACTGTTGTCGTACCCTCACCTGGACCCTAAACCGTCCCCATCCCCTAACCCTAACCCTAGCCCGAACACTAGCCCTAACCCTTTCCCGAAGCCTTCCCCTCACCCGTCCCCTAATCCTAACCCGTACGCTCACACTAACCTGCGCCCTCACACGTACGCTCCCCCTAAACCGTTGTCGTACCCTCACCTGGACCCTAAATCGTCCTTGTCCCCTAACCCTAACCCTAGCCCGAACCCTAAACCTAACATTTCCACGAAGCCTTCCCCTCACCCGTCCCATAATCTTAACCCGTACGCTCATACTAACCCGCACCCTCACACATTCGCTCCCCCTAAAGCGTTGTCGTACCCTCACCTGGACCCTAAACCGTCCCCATCCCCTAACCCTAACCCTAGCCCGAACCCTAACCCTAATCCTTCCCCGAAGCCTTCCCCTCACCCGTCCCCTAATCCTAAACCGTACGCTCACACTAACCTGCGCACTCACATGTACGCTCCCCCTAAACCGTTGTAGTACCCTCACCTGGACCCTAAACCGTCCCCGTCCCCTAACCCTAACCCTAGCCCGAACCCTAACCCTAACCCTTCCCCGAAGCCTTCCCCTCACCCGTCCCCTAATCCTAAACCGTACGCTCACACTAACCCATGCCCTCACACGTACCCTCCCCCTAAAGCGCTGTCTTACACTCAACTGGACCCTAAACCGTCCCCGTCCCCTAACCCTAAACCTAGCCCGAACCCTAACCCTAACCCTTCCCCGAAGCCTTCCCCTCACCCGTCCTCTAATCCTAACCCGTACGCTCACAGTAACCCGTGCCCTCACATGTACGCTCCCCCTAAACCGTTGTCGTACCCTCACCTAGACCCTAAACCGTCCCCGTCCCCTAACACTAACCCTAGCCCGAACCCTAACCCTAACACTTCCCCGAAGCCTTCCCCTCACCTGTCCCCTAACCCTAACCCGTACGCTCACACTAACCCGCGCCCTCACACCTATTCTCCCCCTAAACCGTTGTCATACCCTCACCTGGACCCTAAACCGTCCCCTTCCCCTAACCCTAAACCTAGTCCGAACCCTAAACCTAACCCTTCCCCGAAGCATTCCCCTCACCCGTCCCCTAATCCTAACCCGTACGCTCACACTAACCCGCGCCCTCACACGTACGCTCCCCCTAAAGCGTTGTCGTACCCTCACCTGGACCCTAAACCGTCCCCGTCCCCTAAACCTAACCCTAGCCCGATCCCTAACCCTAACACTTCCCCGAAGCCTTCCCCTCACCCGTCCCCTAATCCTAACCCGTACGCTCACACTAACTCGCGCCCTCACACGTACGCTCCCCCTAAACCGTTGTCGTACCCTCACCTGGACCCTAAATCGTCCCAGTCCCCTAACCCTAACCCGAACCCTAACCCTAACCTTTCCACGAAGCCTTCCCCTCACCCGTCCCGTAATCCTAACCCGTACGCTCATACTAACCCGCACCCTCACACATTCGCTCCCCCTAAAGCGTTGTCGTACCCTCACCTGGACCCTAAACCGTCCCCGTCCCCTAACCCTAACCCTAGCCCGAACCCTAACCCTAACCCTTCCCCGAAGCCTTCCCCTCACCCGTCCCCTAATCCTAACCCGTACGCTCACACTAACCCACGCCCTCACACGTACGCTCCCCCTAAACCATTGTCGTACCCTCACCTGGACCCTGAACCGTCCCCGTCCGCTAACCCTAACCCTAGCCCGAACCCTAAACCTAACCCTTCCACGAAGCCTTCCCCTCACCCGTCCCCTAATCCTAACCCGTACGCTCACACTAACCCGCGCCCTCACACGTACGCTCCCCCTAAACCGTTGTCGTACCCTCACCTGGACCCTAAACTGTCCCCGTCTCCTAATCCTAAACCTAGCCCGAACCCTAACCCTAACACTTTCCCGAAGCCTTCCCCTCACCCGTCCCCTAACCCTAACCAATACGCTCAAACTAACCCGCGCCCTCACACGTATTCTCCCCCTAAACCGTTGTCGTACCCTCACCTGGACCCTAAACCGTCCCCTTCCCCTAACCCTAACCCTAGCCCGAACCCTAACCCTAACCCTTCCCCGAAGCCTTCCCCTCACCCGTACCCTAATCCTAACCGTATGCTCACACTAACCGCACCCTCACATGTACGCTCCCCCTAAAACGTTGTCGTACCCTCACCTGCAACCTAAACTGTCCCTGTCCCCTAACGCTAACCCTAGCCCGAACCCTAACCCTAACCCTTCGCGAAGCCTTCCCCTCACCCGTCCCCTAATCCTAAACCGTAGGCTCACACTAACCCGCACCCTCACACGTACCCTCCTCCTAAAGCGCTGTCTTACTCTCAACTGGACCCTAAACCGTCCCCGTCCCCTAACCCTAACCCTAGCCCGAACCCTAACCCTAACCCTTCCCCGAAGCCTTCCCCTCACCCGTCCCCTAATCCTAACCCGTACGCTCAAACTAAACCACGCCCTCACACGTACGCTCCCCCTAAACTGTTGTCGTACCCTCACCTGGACCCTAAACCGTCCCCGTCCCCTAACCCTCACCCTAGCCCGAACCCTAACCCTAACCCTTCCCCGAAGCCTTCCCCTCACCCGTCCCCTAACCCTAAACCGTACGCTCACACTAACCCGCGCCCTCACACGTGTGCTCCCCCTAAACCGTTGTCGTACCCTCACCGGGACCCTAAACCGTCCCCGTCCCCTAACCCTAACCCTAGCCCGAACCCTAACCCTAACCCTTCCCCGAAGCCTTCCCCTCACCCGTCCCCTAATCCTAACCCGTACGCTCACACTAACCTGCGCACTCACATTTACGCTCCCCCTAAACCGTTGTAGTACCCTCACCTGGACCCTAAACTGTCCCCATCCCCTATCCATAACCCTAGCCCGAACTCTAACCCTAACCCTTCCCCGAAGCCTTCCCCTCACCCGTCCCCTAATCCTAAACCGTACGCTCACACTAACCCATGCCCTCACATGTACCCTCCCCCTAAAGCGCTGTCTTACCTCAACTGGACCCTAAACCGTCCCCGTCCCCTAACCCTAACCCTAGCCCGAACCCTAACCCTTACTCTTCCCCGAAGTCTTCCCCTCAACCGTCCCCTAATCCTAACCCTTTACGCTCACACTAACCCGCGCCCTCACACGTACCCTCCCCCTAAAGCGTTGTCGTACCATCACCTGGACCCTAAACCGTCCCCGTCCCCTAACCCTAACCCTAGCCCGAACCCTAACCCTAACACTTCCCCGAAGCCTTCCCCTCACCCGTCTCCTAATCCTAACCCGTACGCTCACACTAAACCGTGCCCTCACACGTACCCTTCCCGTAAAGCATTGTCGTACCCTCACCTGGACCCTAAACCGTCCCCGTCCCCTCACCCTAACCCTAGCCCGAACCCTAACCCTAACCCTTCCCCGAAGCCTTCCTCTCACCCTTCCCCTAATCCTAAACCGTACGCTCACACTAACCCGCGCCCTCACACGTACCCTCCCCCTAAAGCGCTGTCGTACCCTCAACTGGACCCTAAACCGTCCCCGTCCCCTATCCCTAACCTTAGCCCGAACCCTAACCCTAACACTTCCCAGAAGCCTTCCCCTCACCCGTCCCCTAATCCTAACCCGTACGTTCACACTAACCCGCGCCCTCACATGTACGCTCCCCCTAAACCGTTGTCGTTCCCTCACCTGGACCCTAAACTGTCCCCGTCCCCTAACCCTAACCCTAGCCCGAACCTTAACCCTAACCCTTCCCCGAAGCCTTCCCCTCACCCGTCCCCTAATCCTAACCCGTACGCTCACACTAACCTGCGCACTCACATTTACGCTCCCCCTAAACCGTTGTAGTACCCTCACCTGGACCCTAAACCGTCCCCGTCCCCTAACCCTAACCCTAGCCCGAACCCTAACCCTAACCCTTCCCCGAAGCCTTCCCCTCACCCGTCCCCTAATCCTAAACCGTACGCTCACACTAACCCATGCCCTCACACGTACCCTCCCCCTATAGCGCTGTCTTACACTCAACTGGACCCTAAACCGTCCCCGTCCCCTAACCCTAACCGTAGCCCGAACCCTAACCCTAACCCTTCCCCGAAGCCTTCCTCTCAACTGTCCCCTAATCCTAACAGGTACGCTCACACTAACCCGTGCCCTCACATGTACGCTCCCCCTAAACCGTTGTCGTACGCTCACCTGGACCCTAAACTGTCCCCGTCCCCGAACCCTAACCCTAGCCCGAACCCTAAAGCTAACCCTTCCCCGAAGCCTTCCCCTCACCCGTCCCCTAATCCTAACCCGTACGCTCACACTAACCCACGCCCTCACACGTACGCTCCCCCTAAACCATTGTCGTACCGTCACCTGGACCCTAAACCGTCCCCGTCCCCTAACCCTAACCCTAGACCGAACCCTAACCCTAACCCTTCCCCGAAGCCTACCCCTCACCCGTCCCCTAATCTTAACCCGTACGCTCACACTAACTCGCGCCCTCACACGTACGCTCCCCCTAAACCGTTGTCGTACCCTCACCTGGACCCTAAATCGTCCCCGTCCCCTAACCCTAACCCTAGCCCGAACCCTAACCCTAACCTTTCCACGAAGCCTTCCCCTCACCAGTCCCATAATCCTAACCCGTACGCTCATACTAACCCGCACCCTCACACATTCGCTCCCCCTAAAGCGTTGTCGTACCCTCACCTGGACCCTAAACCGTCCCCGTCCCCTAACCCTAACCCTAGCCCGAACCCTAACCCTAACCCTTCCCCGAAGCCTTCCCCTCACCCGTCCCCTAATCCTAAACCGTACACTCACACTAACCCATGCCCTCACACGTACCCTCCCCCTATAGCGCTGTCTTACACTCAACTGGACCCTAAACCGTCCCCGTCCCCTAACCCTAACCGTAGCCCGAACCCTAACCCTAACCCTTCCCCGAAGCCTTCCTCTCAACTGTCCCCTAATCCTAACAGGTACGCTCACACTAACCCGTGCCCTCACATGTACGCTCCCCCTAAACCGTTGTCGTACGCTCACCTGGACCCTAAACTGTCCCCGTCCCCGAACCCTAACCCTAGCCCGAACCCTAAAGCTAACCCTTCCCCGAAGCCTTCCCCTCACCCGTCCCCTAATCCTAACCCGTACGCTCACACTAACCCACGCCCTCACACGTACGCTCCCCCTAAACCATTGTCGTACCGTCACCTGGACCCTAAACCGTCCCCGTCCCCTAACCCTAACCCTAGACCGAACCCTAACCCTAACCCTTCCCCGAAGCCTACCCCTCACCCGTCCCCTAATCTTAACCCGTACGCTCACACTAACTCGCGCCCTCACACGTACGCTCCCCCTAAACCGTTGTCGTACCCTCACCTGGACCCTAAATCGTCCCCGTCCCCTAACCCTAACCCTAGCCCGAACCCTAACCCTAACCTTTCCACGAAGCCTTCCCCTCACCAGTCCCATAATCCTAACCCGTACGCTCATACTAACCCGCACCCTCACACATTCGCTCCCCCTAAAGCGTTGTCGTACCCTCACCTGGACCCTAAACCGTCCCCGTCCCCTAACCCTAACCCTAGCCCGAACCCTAACCCTAACCCTTCCCCGAAGCCTTCCCCTCACCCGTCCCCTAATCCTAACCCGTACACTCACACTAACCCGCGCCCTCACACGTCCGCTCCCCCTAAACCATTGTCGTACCCTCACCTGAACCCTAAACCGTCCCCATCCCCTAACCCTAACCCTAGCCCGAACCCTAAACCTAACCCTTCCCCGAAGCCTTCCCCTTACCCGTTCCCTAATCGTAACCTGTACGCTCACACTAACCCGCGCCCTCACACGTACGCTCACCCTAAACTGTTGTCGTACCCTCACCTGGACCCTAAACCATCCCCATCCCCTAACCCTAACCCTAGCCCGAACACTAGCCCTAACCCTTTCCCGAAGCCTTCCCCTCACCCGTCCCCTAATCCTAACCCGTACGCTCACACTAACCTGCGCCCTCACACGTACGCTCCCGCTAAACCGTTGTCGTACCCTCACCTGGACCCTAAATCGTCCTTGTCCCCTAACCCTAACCCTAGCCCGAACCCTAAACCTAACATTTCCACGAAGCCTTCCCCTCACCCGTCCCATAATCCTAACCCGTACGCTCATACTAATCCGCACCCTCACACATTCGCTCCCCCTAAAGCGTTGTCGTACCCTCACCTGGACCCTAAACCGTCCCCGTCCCCTAACCCTAACCCTAGCCCGAACCCTAACCCTAACCCTTCCCTGAAGCCTTCCCCTCACCCGTCCCCTAATCCTAACCCGTACGCTCACACTAACCCGCGCCCTCACATGTACCCTCCCCGTAAAGCGTTGTCGTATCCTCACCTGGACCCTAAACCGTCCCCGTCACCTAAGCCTAACCCTAGCCCGAACCGTAACACTTCCCCGAAGCTTTCCCCTCACCCGTCCCCTAATCCTAAACCGTACGCTCACACTAACCCCCACCCTCACACGTACCCTCCCCCTAAAACGCTGTCGTACCCTCAACTGGACCCTAAACAGTCCCCGTCCCCTAACCCTAACCCTATCCCGAACCCTAAACCTAACACTTCCCAGAAGCCTTCCCCTCACCCGTCCCCTAATCCTAACCCGTACGCTCACACTAACACGTGCCCTCACATGTACGCTCCCCCTAAACCGTTGTCTTACCCTCAACTGGACCTTAAACCGTCCCCGTCCCCTAACCCTAACCCTAGCCCGAACCCTAACCCTAAAACTTCCCCGAAGCCTTCCCCTCACCCGTCCCCTAATCCTAACCCGTACGCTCACACTATCCCGGGCCCTCACGCGTACGCTCCCCCTAAACCATTGTCGTACCCTCACCTGGACCCTAAACCGTCCCCGTCCCCTAACCCTAACCCTAGCCCGAACCCTAACCCTAACCCTTCCCCGAAGCCTTCCCCTCACCCGTACCCTAATCCTAACCGTACGCTCACACTAACCGCGCCCTCACATGTACGCTCCCCCTAAAACGTTGTCGTACCCTCACCTGCAACCTAAACTCTCCCTGTCCCCTAACGCTAACCCTAGCCCGAACCCTAAACCTAACCCTTCGCAAAGCCTTCCCCTCACCCGTCCCCTAATCCTAAACCGTAGGCTCACACTAACCCGCACCCTCACACGTACCCTCCTCCTAAAGCGCTGTCTTACTCTCAACTGGACCCTAAACCGTCTCCGTCCCCTAACCCTAACCCTAGCCCGAACCCTAACCCTAACCCTTCCCCGAAGCCTTCCCCTCACCCGTCCCCTAATCCTAACCCGTACGCTCAAACTAAACCACGCCCTCACACGTACGCTCCCCCTAAACTGTTGTCGTACCCTCACCTGGACCCTAAACCGTCCCCGTCCCCTAACCCTAACCCTAGCCCGAACCCTAAACCTAACCCTTCCCCGAAGCCTTCCCCTCACCCGTCCCCTAATCCTAACCCGTACGCTCACACTAACCCGCGCCCTGACACGTACGCTCCCCCTAAACTGTTGTCGTACCCTCACCTGGACCCTAAACCGTCCCCGTCCCCTAACCCTCACCCTAGCCCGAACCCTAACCCTAACCCTTCCCCGAAGCCTTCCCCTCACCCGTCCCCTAATCCTAACCCGTACGCTCACACTAACCCGCGCCCTCACACGTGTGCTCCCCCTAAACCGTTGTCGTACCCTCACCGGGACCCTAAACCGTCCCCGTCCCCTAACCCTAACCCTAGCCCGAACCCTAACCCTAACCCTTCCCCGAAGCCTTCCCCTCACCCGTCCCCTAATCCTAACCCGTACGCTCACACTAACCTGCGCACTCACATTTACGCTCCCCCTAAACCGTTGTAGTACCCTCACCTGGACCCTAAACTGTCCCCATCCCCTAACCCTAACCCTAGCCCGAACTCTAACCCTAACCCTTCCCCGAAGCCTTCCCCTCACCCGTCCCCTAATCCTAAACCGTACGCTCACACTAACCCATGCCCTCACACGTACCCTCCCCCTAAAGCGCTGTCTTACCTCAACTGGACCCTAAACCGTCCCCGTCCCCTAACCCTAACCCTAGCCCGAACCCTAACCCTTACTCTTCCCCGAAGTCTTCCCCTCAACCGTCCCCTAATCCTAACCCGTACGCTCACACTAATCCGCGCCCTCACACGTACCCTCCCCCTAAAGCGTTGTCGTACCATCACCTGGACCCTAAACCGTCCCCGTCCCCTAACCCTAACCCTAGCCCGAACCCTAACCCTAACACTTCCCCGAAGCCTTCCCCTCACCCGTCTCCTAATCCTAACCCGTACGCTCACACTAACCTGCGCACTCACATTTACGCTCCCCCTAAACCGTTGTAGTACCCTCACCTGGACCCTAAACTGTCCCCATCCCCTAACCATAACCCTAGCCCGAACTCTAACCCTAACCCTTCCCCGAAGCCTTCCCCTCACCCGTCCCCTAATCCTAAACCGTACGCTCACACTAACCCATGCCCTCACATGTACCCTCCCCCTAAAGCGCTGTCTTACCTCAACTGGACCCTAAACCGTCCCCGTCCCCTAACCCTAACCCTAGCCCGAACCCTAACCCTTACTCTTCCCCGAAGTCTTCCCCTCAACCGTCCCCTAATCCTAACACTTTACGCTCACACTAACCCGCGCCCTCACACGTACCCTCCCCCTAAAGCGTTGTCGTACCATCACCTGGACCCTAAACCTTCCCCGTCCCCTAACCCTAACCCTAGCCCAACCCTAACCCTAACACTTCCCCGAAGCCTTCCCCTCACCCGTCTCCTAATCCTAACCCGTACGCTCACACTAAACCGTGCCCTCACACGTACCCTTCCCGTAAAGCATTGTCGTACCCTCACCTGGACCCTAAACCGTCCCCGTCCCCTCACCCTAACCCTAGCCCGAACCCTAACCCTAACCCTTCCCCGAAGCCTTCCTCTCACCCTTCCCCTAATCCTAAACCGTACGCTCACACTAACCCGCGCCCTCACACGTACCCTCCCCCTAAAGCGCTGTCGTACCCTCAACTGGACCCTAAACCGTCCCCGTCCCCTATCCCTAACCTTAGCCCGAACCCTAACCCTAACACTTCCCAGAAGCCTTCCCCTCACCCGTCCCCTAATCCTAACCCGTACGCTCACACTAACCTGCGCACTCACATTTACGCTCCCCCTAAACCGTTGTAGTACCCTCACCTGGACCCTAAACCGTCCCCGTCCCCTAACCCTAACCCTAGCCCGAACCCTAACCCTAAGCCTTCCCCGAAGCCTTCCCCTCACCCGTCCCCTAATCCTAAACCGTACGCTCACACTAACCCATGCCCTCACACGTACCCTCCCCCTATAGCGCTGTCTTACACTCAACTGGACCCTAAACCGTCCCCGTCCCCTAACCCTAACCGTAGCCCGAACCCTAACCCTAACCCTTCCCCGAAGACTTCCTCTCACCCGTCCCCTAATCCTAACAGGTACGCTCACACTAACCCGTGCCCTCACATGTACGCTCCCCCTAAACCGTTGTCGTACGCTCACCTGGACCCTAAACTGTCCCCGTCCCCGAACCCTAACCCTAGCCCGAACCCTAAAGCTAACCCTTCCCCGAAGCCTTCCCCTCACCCGTCCCCTAATCCTAACCCGTACGCTCACACTAACCCACGCCCTCACACGTACGCTCCCCCTAAACCATTGTCGTACCGTCACCTGGACCCTAAACCGTCCCCGTCCCCTAACCCTAACCCTAGACCGAACCCTAACCCTAACCCTTCCCCGAAGCCTACCCCTCACCCGTCCCCTAATCTTAACCCGTACGCTCACACTAACTCACGCCCTCACACGTACGCTCCCCCTAAACCGTTGTCGTACCCTCACCTGGACCCTAAATCGTCCCCGTCCCCTAACCCTAACCCTAGCCCGAACCCTAACCCTAACCTTTCCACGAAGCCTTCCCCTCACCAGTCCCATAATCCTAACCCGTACGCTCATACTAACCCGCACCCTCACACATTCGCTCCCCCTAAAGCGTTGTCGTACCCTCACCTGGACCCTAAACCGTCCCCGTCCCCTAACCCTAACCCTAGCCCGAACCCTAACCCTAACCCTTCCCCGAAGCCTTCCCCTCACCCGTCCCCTAATCCTAACCCGTACACTCACACTAACCCGCGCCCTCACACGTCCGCTCCCCCTAAACCATTGTCGTACCCTCACCTGAACCCTAAACCGTCCCCATCCCCTAACCCTAACCCTAGCCCGAACCCTAAACCTAACCCTTCCCCGAAGCCTTCCCCTTACCCGTTCCCTAATCGTAACCTGTACGCTCACACTAACCCGCGCCCTCACACGTACGCTCACCCTAAACTGTTGTCGTACCCTCACCTGGACCCTAAACCATCCCCATCCCCTAACCCTAACCCTAGCCCGAACACTAGCCCTAACCCTTTCCCGAAGCCTTCCCCTCACCCGTCCCCTAATCCTAACCCGTACGCTCACACTAACCTGCGCCCTCACACGTACGCTCCCGCTAAACCGTTGTCGTACCCTCACCTGGACCCTAAATCGTCCTTGTCCCCTAACCCTAACCCTAGCCCGAACCCTAAACCTAACATTTCCACGAAGCCTTCCCCTCACCCGTCCCATAATCCTAACCCGTACGCTCATACTAATCCGCACCCTCACACATTCGCTCCCCCTAAAGCGTTGTCGTACCCTCACCTGGACCCTAAACCGTCCCCGTCCCCTAACCTTAACCCTAGCCCGAACCCTAACCCTAACCCTTCCCTGAAGCCTTCCCCTCACCCGTCCCCTAATCCTAACCCGTACGCTCACACTAACCCGCGCCCTCACATGTACCCTCCCCGTAAAGCGTTGTCGTATCCTCACCTGGACCCTAAACCGTCCCCGTCACCTAAGCCTAACCCTAGCCCGAACCGTAACACTTCCCCGAAGCTTTCCCCTCACCCGTCCCCTAATCCTAAACCGTACGCTCACACTAACCCCCACCCTCACACGTACCCTCCCCCTAAAGCGCTGTCGTACCCTCAACTGGACCCTAAACCGTCCCCGTCCCCTAACCCTAACCCTAGCCCGAACCCTAACCCTAACACTTCCCAGAAGCCTTCCCCTCACCCGTCCCCTAATCCTAACCCGTACGCTCACACTAACACGTGCCCTCACATGTACGCTCCCCCTAAACCGTTGTCTTACCCTCAACTGGACCTTAAACCGTCCCCGTCCCCTAACCCTAACCCTAGCCCGAACCCTAACCCTAAAACTTCCCCGAAGCCTTCCCCTCACCCGTCCCCTAATCCTAACCCGTACGCTCACACTATCCCGGGCCCTCACGCGTACGCTCCCCCTAAACCATTGTCGTACCCTCACCTGGACCCTAAACCGTCCCCGTCCCCTAACCCTAACCCTAGCCGGAACCCTAACCCTAACCCTTCCCCGAAGCCTTCCCCTCACCCGTACCCTAATCCTAACCGTACGCTCACACTAACCGCGCCCTCACATGTACGCTCCCCCTAAAACGTTGTCGTACCCTCACCTGCAACCTAAACTGTCCCTGTCCCCTAACGCTAACCCTAGCCCGAACCCTAACCCTAACCCTTCGCAAAGCCTTCCCCTCACCCGTCCCCTAATCCTAAACCGTAGGCTCACACTAACCCGCACCCTCACACGTACCCTCCTCCTAAAGCGCTGTCTTACTCTCAACTGGACCCTAAACCGTCTCCGTCCCCTAACCCTAACCCTAGCCCGAACCCTAACCCTAACCCTTCCCCGAAGCCTTCCCCTCACCCGTCCCCTAATCCTAACCCGTACGCTCAAACTAAACCACGCCCTCACACGTACGCTCCCCCTAAACTGTTGTCGTACCCTCACCTGGACCCTAAACCGTCCCCGTCCCCTAACCCTAACCCTAGCCCGAACCCTAAACCTAACCCTTCCCCGAAGCCTTCCCCTCACCCGTCCCCTAATCCTAACCCGTACGCTCACACTAACCCGCGCCCTGACACGTACGCTCCCCCTAAACTGTTGTCGTACCCTCACCTGGACCCTAAACCGTCCCCGTCCCCTAACCCTCACCCTAGCCCGAACCCTAACCCTAACCCTTCCCCGAAGCCTTCCCCTCACCCGTCCCCTAACCCTAACCCGTACGCTCACACTAACCCGCGCCCTCACACGTGTGCTCCCCCTAAACCGTTGTCGTACCCTCACCGGGACCCTAAACCGTCCCCGTCCCCTAACCCTAACCCTAGCCCGAACCCTAACCCTAACCCTTCCCCGAAGCCTTCCCCTCACCCGTCCCCTAATCCTAACCCGTACGCTCACACTAACCTGCGCACTCACATTTACGCTCCCCCTAAACCGTTGTAGTACCCTCACCTGGACCCTAAACTGTCCCCATCCCCTAACCCTAACCCTAGCCCGAACTCTAACCCTAACCCTTCCCCGAAGCCTTCCCCTCACCCGTCCCCTAATCCTAAACCGTACGCTCACACTAACCCATGCCCTCACACGTACCCTCCCCCTAAAGCGCTGTCTTACATCAACTGGACCCTAAACCGTCCCCGTCCCCTAACCCTAACCCTAGCCCGAACCCTAACCCTTACTCTTCCCCGAAGTCTTCCCCTCAACCGTCCCCTAATCCTAACCCGTACGCTCACACTAACCCGCGCCCTCACACGTACCCTCCCCCTAAAGCGTTGTCGTACCATCACCTGGACCCTAAACCGTCCCCGTCCCCTAACCCTAACCCTAGCCCGAACCCTAACCCTAACACTTCCCCGAAGCCTTCCCCTCACCCGTCTCCTAATCCTAACCCGTACGCTCACACTAAACCGTGCCTTCACACGTACCCTTCCCGTAAAGCATTGTCGTACCCTCACCTGGACCCTAAACCGTCCCCGTCCCCTCACCCTAACCCTAGCCCGAACCCTAACCCTAACCCTTCCCCGAAGCCTTCCTCTCACCCTTCCCATAATCCTAAACCGTACGCTCACACTAACCCGCGCCCTCACACGTACCCTCCCCCTAAAGCGCTGTCGTACCCTCAACTGGACCCTAAACCGTCCCCGTCCCCTATCCCTAACCTTAGCCCGAACCCTAACCCTAACACTTCCCAGAAGCCTTCCCCTCACCCGTCCCCTAATCCTAACCCGTACGTTCACACTAACCCGCGCTCTCACATGTACGCTCCCCCTAAACCGTTGTCGTTCCCTCACCTGGACCCTAAACCGTCCCCGTCCCCTAACCCTAACCCTAGCCCGAACCTTAACCCTAACCCTTGCCCGAAGACTTCCCCTCACCCGTCCCCTAATCCTAAACCGTACGCTCACACTAACCCATGCCCTCACACGTACCCTCCCCCTAAAGCGCTGTCTTACACTCAACTGGACCCTAAACCGTCCCCGTCCCCTAACCCTAACCGTAGCCCGAACCCTAACCGTAACCCTTCCCCGAAGCCTTCCTCTCACCCGTCCCCTAATCCTAACAGGTACGCTCACACTAACCCGTGCCCTCACATGTACGCTCCCCCTAAACCGTTGTCGTACGCTCACCTGGACCCTAAACTGTCCCCGTCCCCGAACCCTAACCCTAGCCCGAACCCTAAAGCTAACCCTTCCCCGAAGCCTTCCCCTCACCCGTCCCCTAATCCTAACCCGTACGCTCACACTAACCCACGCCCTCACACGTACGCTCCCCCTAAACCATTGTCGTACCGTCACCTGGACCCTAAACCGTCCCCGTCCCCTAACCCTAACCCTAGACCGAACCCTAACCCTAACCCTTCCCCGAAGCCTACCCCTCACCCGTCCCCTAATCTTAACCCGTACGCTCACACTAACTCGCGCCCTCACACGTACGCTCCCCCTAAACCGTTGTCGTACCCTCACCTGGACCCTAAATCGTCCCCGTCCCCTAACCCTAACCCTAGCCCGAACCCTAACCCTAACCTTTCCACGAAGCCTTCCCCTCACCAGTCCCATACTCCTAACCCGTACGCTCATACTAACCCGCACCCTCACACATTCGCTCCCCCTAAAGCGTTGTCGTACCCTCACCTGGACCCTAAACCGTCCCCGTCCCCTAACCCTTACCCTAGCCCGAACCCTAACGCTAACCCTTCCCCGAAGCCTTCCCCTCACCCGTCCCCTAATCCTAACCCGTACACTCACACTAACCCGCGCCCTCACACGTACGCTCCCCCTAAACCATTGTCGTACCCTCATCTGAACCCTAAACCGTCCCCATCCCCTAACCCTAACCCTAGCCCGAACCCTAAACCTAACCCTTCCCCGAAGCCTTCCCCTTACCCGTTCCCTAATCGTAACCCGTACGCTCGCACTAACCCGCGCCCTCACACGTACGCTCACCCTAAACTGTTTTCGTACCCTCACCTGGACCCTAAACCGTCCCCATCCCCTAACCCTAACCCTAGCCCGAACCCTAGCCCTAACCCTTTCCCGAAGCCTTCCCCTCACCAGTCCCATACTCCTAACCCGTACGCTCACACTAACCCGCGCCCTCACATGTACCCTTCCCGTAAAGCGTTGTCGTATCCTCACCTGGACCCTAAACCGTCCCCGTCCCCTAAGCCTAACCCTAGCCCGAACCGTAACACTTCCCCGAAGCTTTCCCCTCACCCGTCCCCTAATCCTAAACCGTACGCTCACACTAAACCCCACCCTCACATGTACCCTCCCCCTAAAGCGCTGTCGTACCCTCAACTGGACCCTAAACCGTCCCCGTCCCCTAACCCTAACCCTAGCCCGAACCCTAACCCTAACACTTCCCAGAAGCCTTCCCCTCACCCGTCCCCTAATCCTAACCCGTACGCTCACACTAACACGTGCCCTCACATGTACGCTCCCCCTAAACCGTTGTCGTACCCTCAACTGGACCCTAAACCGTCCCCGTCCCCTAACCCTAACCCTAGCCCGAACCCTAACCCTAAAACTTCCCCGAAGCCTTCCCCTCACCCGTCCCCTAATCCTAACCCGTACGCTCACACTATCCCGGGCCCTCACGCGTACGCTCCCCCTAAACCGTTGTCGTACCCTCACCTGGACCCTAAACCGTCCCCGTCCCCTAACCCTAACCCTAGCCCGAACCCTAACCCTAACCCTTCCCCGAAGCCTTCCCCTCACCCGTCCCCTAACCCTAACCCGTACGCTCACACTAACCCGCGCCCTCACACGTGTGCTCCCCCTAAACCGTTGTCGTACCCTCACGGGGACCCTAAACCGTCCCCGTCCCCTAACCCTAACCCTAGCCCGAACCCTAACCCTAATCCTTCCCCGAAGCCTTCCCCTCACCCGTCCCCTAATCCTAAACCGTACGCTCACACTAACCTGCGCACTCACATGTACGCTCCCCCTAAACCGTTGTAGTACCCTCACCTGGACCCTAAACCGTCCCCGTCCCCTAACCCTAACCCTAGCCCGAACCCTAACCCTAACCCTTCCCCGAAGCCTTCCCCTCACCCGTCCCCTAATCCTAAACCGTACGCTCACACTAACCCATGCCCTCACACGTACCCTCCCCCTAAAGCGCTGTCTTACACTCAACTGGACCCTAAACCGTCCCCGTCCCCTAACCCTAACCCTAGCCCGAACCCTAAACCTAACCCTTCCCCGAAGCCTTCCCCTTACCCGTTCCCTAATCGTAACCCGTACGCTCACACTAACCCGCGCCCTCACACGTACGCTCACCCTAAACTGTTTTCGTACCCTCACCTGGACCCTAAACCGTCCCCATCCCCTAACCCTAACCCTAGCCCGAACCCTAGCCCTAACCCTTTCCCGAAGCCTTCCCCTCACCCGTCCCCTAATCCTAACTCATACGCTCACACTAACCTGCGCCCTCACACGTACGCTCCCCCTAAACCGTTGTCGTACCCTCACCTGGACCCTAAATCGTCCCCATCCCCTAACCCTAACCCTAGCCCGAACCCTAACCCTAACATTTCCACGAAGCCTTCCCCTCACCCGTCCCATAATCCTAACCCATACGCTCATACTAACCCGCACCCTCACACATTCGCTCCCCCTAAAGCGTTGTCGTACCCTCACCTGGACCCTAAACCGTCCCCGTCCCCTAACCCTAACCCTAGCCCGAACCCTAACCCTAACCCTTCCCTGAAACCTTCCCCTCACCCGTCCCCTAATCCTAACCCGTACGCTCACACTAACCCGCGCCCTCACACGTACCCTCCCCGTAAAGCGTTGTCGTATCCTCACCTGGACCCTAAACCGTCCCCGTCACCTAAGCCTAACCCTAGCCCGAACCCTAAAACTTCCCCGAAGCCTTCCCCTCACCCGTCCCCTAATCCTAACCCGTACGCTCACACTAACCCACGCCCTCACACGTACGCTCCCCCTAAACCATTGTCGTACCGTCACCTGGACCCTAAACCGTCCCAGTCCCCTAACCCTAACCCTAGTCCGAACCCTAACCCTAACCCTTCCCTGAAGCCTTCCCCTCACCCGTCCCCTAATCTTAACCCGTACGCTCACACTATCTCGCGCCCTCACACGTACGCTCCCCCTAAACCGTTGTCGTACCCTCACCTGGACCCTAAATCGTCCCCGTCCCCTAACCCTAACCCTAGCCCGAACCCTAACCCTAACCTTTCCACGAAGCCTTCCCCTCACCAGTCCCATAATCCTAACCCGTACGCTCATACTAACCCGCACCCTCACACATTCGCTCCCCCTAAAGCGTTGTCGTACCCTCACCTGGACCCTAAACCGTCCCCGTCCCCTAACCCTAACCCTAGCCCGAACCCTAACCCTAACCCTTCCCCGAAGCCTTCCCCTCACCCGTCCCCTAACCCTAACCCGTACGCTCACACTAACCCGCGCCCTCACACGTGTGCTCCCCCTAAACCGTTGTCGTACCCTCACGGGGACCCTAAACCGTCCCCGTCCCCTAACCCTAACCCTAGCCCGAACCCTAACCCTAATCCTTCCCCAAAGCCTTCCCCTCACCCGTCCCCTAATCCTAAACCGTACGCTCACACTAACCTGCGCACTCACATGTACGCTCCCCCTAAACCGTTGTAGTACCCTCACCTGGACCCTAAACCGTCCCCGTCCCCTAACCCTAACCCTAGCCCGAACCCTAACCCTAACCCTTCCCCGAAGCCTTCCCCTCACCCGTCCCCTAATCCTAAACCGTACGCTCACACTAACCCATGCCCTCACACGTACCCTCCCCCTAAAGCGCTGTCTTACACTCAACTGGACCCTAAACCGTCCCCGTCCCCTAACCCTAACCCTAGCCCGAACCCTAAACCTAACCCTTCCCCGAAGCCTTCCCCTTACCCGTTCCCTAATCGTAACCCGTACGCTCACACTAACCCGCGCCCTCACACGTACGCTCACCCTAAACTGTTTTCGTACCCTCACCTGGACCCTAAACCGTCCCCATCCCCTAACCCTAACCCTAGCCCGAACCCTAGCCCTAACCCTTTCCCGAAGCCTTCCCCTCACCAGTCCCCTAATCCTAACTCATACGCTCACACTAACCTGCGCCCTCACACGTACGCTCCCCCTAAACCGTTGTCGTACCCTCACCTGGACCCTAAATCGTCCCCGTCCCCTAACCCTAACCCTAGCCCGAACCCTAACCCTAACATTTCCACGAAGCCTTCCCCTCACCCGTCCCATAATCCTAACCCATACGCTCATACTAACCCGCACCCTCACACATTCGCTCCCCCTAAAGCGTTGTCGTACCCTCACCTGGACCCTAAACCGTCCCCGTCCCCTAACCCTAACCCTAGCCCGAACCCTAACCCTAACCCTTCCCTGAAACCTTCCCCTCACCCGTCCCCTAATCCTAACCCGTACGCTCACACTAACCCGCGCCCTCACACGTACCCTCCCCGTAAAGCGTTGTCGTATCCTCACCTGGACCCTAAACCGTCCCCGTCACCTAAGCCTAACCCTAGCCCGAACCCTAAAACTTCCCCGAAGCCTTCCCCTCACCCGTCCCCTAATCCTAACCCGTACGCTCACACTAACCCACGCCCTCACACGTACGCTCCCCCTAAACCATTGTCGTACCGTCACCTGGACCCTAAACCGTCCCAGTCCCCTAACCCTAACCCTAGTCCGAACCCTAACCCTAACCCTTCCCTGAAGCCTTCCCCTCACCCGTCCCCTAATCTTAACCCGTACGCTCACACTATCTCGCGCCCTCACACGTACGCTCCCCCTAAACCGTTGTCGTACCCTCACCTGGACCCTAAATCGTCCCCGTCCCCTAACCCTAACCCTAGCCCGAACCCTAACCCTAACCTTTCCACGAAGCCTTCCCCTCACCAGTCCCATAATCCTAACCCGTACGCTCATACTAACCCGCACCCTCACACATTCGCTCCCCCTAAAGCGTTGTCGTACCCTCACCTGGACCCTAAACCGTCCCCGTCCCCTAACCCTAACCCTAGCCCGAACCCTAACCCTAACCCTTCCCCGAAGCCTTCCCCTCACCCGTCCCCTAATCATAACCCGTACACTCACACTAACCCGCGCCCTCACACGTACGCTCCCGCTAAACCATTGTCGTACCCTCACCTGAACCCTAAACCGTCCCCATCCCCTAACCCTAACCCTAGCCCGAACCCTAAACCTAACCCTTCCCCGAAGCCTTCCCCTTACCCGTTCCCTAATCGTAACCCGTACGCTCACACTAACCCGCGCCCTCACACGTACGCTCACCCTAAACTGTTGTCGTACCCTCACCTGGACCCTAAACCGTCCCCATCCCCTAACCCTAACCCTAGCCCGAACACTAGCCCTAACCCTTTCCCGAAGCCTTCCCCTCACCCGTCCCCTAATCCTAACCCGTACGCTCACACTAACCTGCGCCCTCACACGTACGCTCCCCCTAAACCGTTGTCGTACCCTCACCTGGACCCTAAATCGTCCTTGTCCCCTAACCCTAACCCTAGCCCGAACCCTAAACCTAACATTTCCACGAAGCCTTCCCCTCACCCGTCCCATAATCCTAACCCGTACGCTCATACTAACCCGCACCCTCACACATTCGCTCCCCCTAAAGCGTTGTCGTACCCTCACCTGGACCCTAAACCGTCCCCGTCCCCTAACCCTAACCCTAGCCCGAACCCTAACCCTAATCCTTCCCCGAAGCCTTCCCCTCACCCGTCCCCTAATCCTAAACCGTACGCTTACACTAACCTGCGCACTCACATGTACGCTCCCCCTAAACCGTTGTAGTACCCTCACCTGGACCCTAAACCGTCCCCGTCCCCTAACCCTAACCCTAGCCCGAACCCTAACCCTAACCCTTCCCCGAAGCCTTCCCCTCACCCGTCCCCTAATCCTAAACCGTACGCTCACACTAACCCATGCCCTCACACGTACCCTCCCCCTATAGCGCTGTCTTACACTCAACTGGACCCTAAACCGTCCCCGTCCCCTAACCCTAACCGTAGCCCGAACCCTAACCCTAACCCTTCCCCGAAGCCTTCCTCTCACCCGTCCCCTAATCCTAACAGGTACGCTCACACTAACCCGTGCCCTCACATGTACGCTCCCCCTAAACCATTGTCGTACGCTCACCTGGACCCTAAACTGTCCCCGTCCCCGAACCCTAACCCTAGCCCGAACCCTAAAGCTAACCCTTCCCCGAAGCCTTCCCCTCACCCGTCCCCTAATCCTAACCCGTACGCTCACACTAACCCACGCCCTCACACGTACGCTCCCCCTAAACCATTGTCGTACCGTCACCTGGACCCTAAACCGTCCCCGTCCCCTAACCCTAACCCTAGACCGAACCCTAACCCTAACCCTTCCCCGAAGCCTACCCCTCACCCGTCCCCTAATCTTAACCCGTACGCTCACACTAACTCGCGCCCTCACACGTACGCTCCCCCTAAACCGTTGTCGTACCCTCACCTGGACCCTAAATCGTCCCCGTCCCCTAACCCTAACCCTAGCCCGAACCCTAACCCTAACCTTTCCACGAAGCCTTCACCTCACCAGTCCCATAATCCTAACCCGTACGCTCATACTAACCCGCACCCTCACACATTCGCTCCCCCTAAAGCGTTGTCGTACCCTCACCTGGACCCTAAACCTTCCCCGTCCCCTAACCCTAACCCTAGCCCGAACCCTAACCCTAACCCTTCCCCGAAGCCTTCCCCTCACCCGTCCCCTAATCCTAACCCGTACACTCACACTAACCCGCGCCCTCACACGTACCCTCCCCCTAAAGCGCTGTCTTACACTCAACTGGACCCTAAACCGTCCCCGTCCCCTAACCCTAACCCTAGCCCGAACCCTAACCCTAACCCTTCCCCGAAGCCTTCCCCTCACCCGTCCTCTAATCCTAACCCGTACGCTCACACTAACCCGTGCCCTCACATGTACGCTCCCCCTAAACCGTTGTCGTACCCTCACCTGGACCCTAAACCGTCCCCGTCCCCTAACCCTAACCCTAGCCCGAACCCTAACCCTAACACTTCCCCGAAGCCTTCCCCTCACCTGTCCCCTAACTCTAACCCGTACGCTCACACTAACCCACGCCCTCACACGTATTCTCCCCCTAAACCGTTGTCGTACACTCACCTGGACCCTAAACCGTCCCCTTCCCCTAACCCTAAACCTAGTCCGAACCCTAACCCTAACCCTTCCCCGAAGCATTCCCCTCACCCGTCCCCTAATCCTAACCCGTACGCTCACACTAACCCGCGCCCTCACACGTACGCTCCCCCTAAAGCGTTGTCGTACCCTCACCTGGACCCTAAACCGTCCCCGTCCCCTAACCCTAACCCTAGCCCGAACCCTAACCCTAACCCTTCCCCGAAGCCTTCCCCTCACCCGTCCCCTAACCCTAACCCGTACGCTCACACTAACCCGCGCCCTCACACGTGTGCTCCCCCTAAACCGTTGTCGTACACTCACGGGGACCCTAAACCGTCCCCGTCCCCTAACCCTAACCCTAGCCCGAACCCTAACCCTAACCCTTCCCCGAAGCCTTCCCCTCACCCGTCCCCTAATCCTAACCCGTACGCTCACACTAACCTGCGCACTCACATGTACGCTCCCCCTAAACCGTTGTAGTACCCTCACCTGGACCCTAAACCGTCCCCGTCCCCTAACCCTAACCCTAGCCCGAACCCTAACCCTAACCCTTCCCCGAAGCCTTCCCCTCACCCGTCCCCTAATCCTAAACCGTACGCTCACACTAACCCATGCCCTCACACGTACCCTCCCCCTAAAGCGCTATCTTACACTCAACTGGACCCTAAACCGTCCCCGTACCCTAACCCTAACCCTAGCCCGAACCCTAAACCTAACCCTTCCCCGAAGCCTTCCCCTCACCCGTCCTCTAATCCTAACCCGTACGCTCACACTAACCCGTGCCCTCACCTGTACGCTCCCCCTAAACCGTTGTCGTACCCTCACCTGGACCCTAAACCGTCCCCGTCCCCTAACCCTAACCCTAGCCCGAACCCTAACCCTAACACTTCCCCGAAGCCTTCCCCTCACATGTCCCCTAACCCTAACCCGTACGCTCACACTAACCCGCGCCCTCACACGTATTCTCCCCCTAAACCGTTGTCGTACCCTCACCTGGACCCTAAACCGTCCCCTTCCCCTAACCCTAAACCTAGTCCGAACCCTAACCCTAACCCTTCCCCTAAGCATTCCCCTCACCCGTCCCCTAATCCTAACCCGTACGCTCACACTAACCCACGCCCTCACACGTACGCTCCCCCTAAACCATTGTCGTACCGTCACCTGGACCCTAAACCGTCCCCGTCCCCTAACCCTAACCCTAGTCCGAACCCTAACCCTAACCCTTCCCTGAAGCCTTCCCCTCACCCGTCCCCTAATCTTAACCCGTACGCTCACACTATCTCGCGCCCTCACACGTACGCTCCCCCTAAACCGTTGTCGTACCCTCACCTGGACCCTAAATCGTCCCCGTCCCCTAACCCTAACCCTAGCCCGAACCCTAACCCTAACCTTTCCACGAAGCCTTCCTCTCACCAGTCCCATAATCCTAACCCGTACGCTCATACTAACCCGCACCCTCACACATTCGCTCCCCCTAAAGCGTTGTCGTACCCTCACCTGGACCCTAAACCGTCCCCGTCCCCTAACCCTAACCCTAGCCCGAACCCTAACCCTAACCCTTCCCCGAAGCCTTCCCCTCACCCGTCCCCTAATCCTAACCCGTACACTCACACTAACCCGCGCCCTCACACGTACGCTCCCGCTAAACCATTGTCGTACCTTCACCTGAACCCTAAACCGTCCCCATCCCCTAACCCTAACCCTAGCCCGAACCCTAAACCTAACCCTTCCCCGAAGCCTTCCCCTTACCCGTTCCCTAATCGTAACCCGTACGCTCACACTAACCCGCGCCCTCACACGTACGCTCACCCTAAACTGTTGTCGTACCCTCACCTGGACCCTAAACCGTCCCCATCCCCTAACCCTAACCCTAGCCCGAACACTAGCCCTAACCCTTTCCCGAAGCCTTCCCCTCACCCGTCCCCTAATCCTAACCTGTACGCTCACACTAACCTGCGCCCTCACACGTACGCTCCCCCTAAACCGTTGTCGTACCCTCACCTGGACCCTAAATCGTCCTTGTCCCCTAACCCTAACCCTAACCCTCACATGTACCCTCCCCCTAAAGCGCTGTCGTACCCTCAACTGGACCCTAAACCGTCCCCGTCCCCTAACCCTTACCCTAGCCCGAACCCTAACCCTAATCCTTCCCCGAAGCCTTCCCCTCACCCGTCCCCTAATCCTAAACCGTACGCTCACACTAACCTGCGCACTCACATGTACGCTCCCCCTAAACCGTTGTAGTACCCTCACCTGGACCCTAAACCGTCCCCGTCCCCTAACCCTAACCCTAGCCCGAACCCTAACCCTAACCCTTCCCCGAAGCCTTCCCCTCACCCGTCCCCTAATCCTAAACCGTACGCTCACACTAACCCATGCCCTCACACGTACCCTCCCCCTAAAGCGCTGTCTTACACTCAACTGGACCCTAAACCGTCCCCGTCCCCTAACCCTAACCCTAGCCCGAACCCTAAACCTAACCCTTCCCCGAAGCCTTCCCCTTACCCGTTCCCTAATCGTAACCCGTACGCTCACACTAACCCGCGCCCTCACACGTACGCTCACCCTAAACTGTTTTCGTACCCTCACCTGGACCCTAAACCGTCCCCATCCCCTAACCCTAACCCTAGCCCGAACCCTAGCCCTAACCCTTTCCCGAAGCCTTCCCCTCACCCGTCCCCTAATCCTAACTCATACGCTCACACTAACCTGCGCCCTCACACGTACGCTCCCCCTAAACCGTTGTCGTACCCTCACCTGGACCTTAAATCGTCCCCGTCCCCTAACCCTAACCCTAGCCCGAACCCTAACCCTAACATTTCCACGAAGCCTTCCCCTCACCCGTCCCATAATCCTAACCCATACGCTCATACTAACCCGCACCCTCACACATTCGCTCCCCCTAAAGCGTTGTCGTACCCTCACCTGGACCCTAAACCGTCCCCGTCCCCTAACCCTAACCCTAGCCCGAACCCTAACCCTAACCCTTCCCCGAAGCCTTCCCCTCACCCGTCCACTAATCCTAAACCGTACGCTCACACTAACCCATGCCCTCACACGTACCCTCCCCCTATAGCGCTGTCTTACACTCAACTGGACCCTAAACCGTCCCCGTCCCCTAACCCTAACCGTAGCCCGAACCCTAACCCTAACCCTTCCCCGAAGCCTTCCTCTCACCCGTCCCCTAATCCTAACAGGTACGCTCACACTAACCCATGCCCTCACATGTACGCTCCCCCTAAACCATTGTCGTACGCTCACCTGGACCCTAAACTGTCCCCGTCCCCGAACCCTAACCCTAGCCCGAACCCTAAAGCTAACCCTTCCCCGAAGCCTTCCCCTCACCCGTCCCCTAATCCTAACCCGTACGCTCACACTAACCCACGCCCTCACACGTACGCTCCCCCTAAACCATTGTCGTACCGTCACCTGGACCCTAAACCGTCCCCGTCCCCTAACCCTAACCCTAGACCGAACCCTAACCCTAACCCTTCCCCGAAGCCTACCCCTCACCCGTCCCCTAATCTTAACCCGTACGCTCACACTAACTCGCGCCCTCACACGTACGCTCCCCCTAAACCGTTGTCGTACCCTCACCTGGACCCTAAATCGTCCCCGTCCCCTAACCCTAACCCTAGCCCGAACCCTAACCCTAACCTTTCCACGAAGCCTTCCCCTCACCAGTCCCATAATCCTAACCCGTACGCTCATACTAACCCGCACCCTCACACATTCGCTCCCCCTAAAGCGTTGTCGTACCCTCACCTGGACCCTAAACCTTCCCCGTCCCCTAACCCTAACCCTAGCCCGAACCCTAACCCTAACCCTTCCCCGAAGCCTTCCCCTCACCCGTCCCCTAATCCTAACCCGTACACTCACACTAACCCGCGCCCTCACACGTACCCTCCCCCTAAAGCGCTGTCTTACACTCAACTGGACCCTAAACTGTCCCCGTCCCCTAACCCTAACCCTAGCCCGAACCCTAACCCTAACCCTTCCCCGAAGCCTTCCCCTCACCCGTCCTCTAATCCTAACCCGTACGCTCACACTAACCCGTGCCCTCACATGTACGCTCCCCCTAAACCGTTGTCGTACCCTCACCTGGACCCTAAACCGTCCCCGTCCCCTAACCCTAACCCTAGCCCGAACCCTAACCCTAACACTTCCCCGAAGCCTTCCCCTCACCTGTCCCCTAACTCTAACCCGTACGCTCACACTAACCCGCGCCCTCACACGTATTCTCCCCCTAAACCGTTGTCGTACACTCACCTGGACCCTAAACCGTCCCCTTCCCCTAACCCTAAACCTAGTCCGAACCCTAACCCTAACCCTTCCCCGAAGCATTCCCCTCACCCGTCCCCTAATCCTAACCCGTACGCTCACACTAACCCGCGCCCTCACACGTACGCTCCCCCTAAAGCGTTGTCGTACCCTCACCTGGACCCTAAACCGTCCCCATCCCCTAACCCTAACCCTAGCCCGAACCCTAACCCTAACCCTTCCCCGAAGCCTTCCCCTCACCCGTCCCCTAACCCTAACCCGTACGCTCACACTAACCCGCGCCCTCACACGTGTGCTCCCCCTAAACCGTTGTCGTACACTCACGGGGACCCTAAACCGTCCCCGTCCCCTAACCCTAACCCTAGCCCGAACCCTAACCCTAACCCTTCCCCGAAGCCTTCCCCTCACCCGTCCCCTAATCCTAACCCGTACGCTCACACTAACCTGCGCACTCACATGTACGCTCCCCCTAAACCGTTGTAGTACCCTCACCTGGACCCTAAACCGTCCCCGTCCCCTAACCCTAACCCTAGCCCGAACCCTAACCCTAACCCTTCCCCGAAGCCTTCCCCTCACCCGTCCCCTAATCCTAAACCGTACGCTCACACTAACCCATGCCCTCACACGTACCCTCCCCCTAAAGCGCTATCTTACACTCAACTGGACCCTAAACCGTCCCCGTACCCTAACCCTAACCCTAGCCCGAACCCTAAACCTAACCCTTCCCCGAAGCCTTCCCCTCACCCGTCCTCTAATCCTAACCCGTACGCTCACACTAACCCGTGCCCTCACATGTACGCTCCCCCTAAACCGTTGTCGTACCCTCACCTGGACCCTAAACCGTCCCCGTCCCCTAACCCTAACCCTAGCCCGAACCCTAACCCTAACACTTCCCCGAAGCCTTCCCCTCACCTGTCCCCTAACCCTAACCCGTACGCTCACACTAACCCGCGCCCTCACACGTATTCTCCCCCTAAACCGTTGTCGTACCCTCACCTGGACCCTAAACCGTCCCCTTCCCCTAACCCTAAACCTAGTCCGAACCCTAACCCTAACCCTTCCCCTAAGCATTCCCCTCACCCGTCCCCTAATCCTAACCCGTACGCTCACACTAACCCGCGCCCTCACACGTACGCTCCCCCTAAAGCGTTGTCGTACCCTCACCTGGACCCTAAACCGTCCCCGTCCCCTAAACCTAACCCTAGCCCGATACCTAACCCTAACACTTCCCCGAAGCCTTCCCCTCACCCGTCCCCTAATCCTAACCCGTACGCTCACACTAACTCGCGCCCTCACACGTACGCTCCCCCTAAACCATTGTCGTACCCTCACCTGAACCCTAAACCGTCCCCATCCCCTAACCCTAACCCTAGCCCGAACCCTAAACCTAACCCTTCCCCGAAGCCTTCCCCTTACCCGTTCCCTAATCGTAACCCGTACGCTCACACTAACCTGCGCCCTCACACGTACGCTCCCCCTAAACCGTTGTCGTACCCTCACCTGGACCCTAAATCGTCCCCGTCCCCTAACCCTAACCCTAGCCCGAACCCTAACCCTAACATTTCCACGAAGCCATCCCCTCACCCGTCCCATAATCCTAACCCATACGCTCATACTAACCCGCACCCTCACACATTCGCTCCCCCTAAAGCGTTGTCGTACCCTCACCTGGACCCTAAAACGTCCCCGTCCCCTAACCCTAACCCTAGCCCGAACCCTAACCCTAACCCTTCCCTGAAACCTTCCCCTCACCCGTCCCCTAATCCTAACCCGTACGCTCACACTAACCCGCGGCCTCACACGTACCCTCCCCGTAAAGCGTTGTCGTATCCTCACCTGGACCCTAAACCGTCCCCGTCACCTAAGCCTAACCCTAGCCCGAACCCTAAAACTTCCCCGAAGCCTTCCCCTCACCCGTCCCCTAATCCTAACCCGTACGCTCACACTAACCCACGCCCTCACACGTACGCTCCCCCTAAACCATTGTCGTACCGTCACCTGGACCCTAAACCGTCCCCGTCCCCTAACCCTAACCCTAGTCCGAACCCTAACCCTAACCCTTCCCTGAAGCCTTCCCCTCACCCGTCCCCTAAACTTAACCCGTACGCTCACACTATCTCGCGCCCTCACACGTACGCTCCCCCTAAACCGTTGTCGTACCCTCACCTGGACCCTAAATCGTCCCCGTCCCCTAACCCTAACCCTAGCCCGAACCCTAACCCTAACCTTTCCACGAAGCCTTCCCCTCACCAGTCCCATAATCCTAACCCGTACGCTCATACTAACCCGCACCCTCACACATTCGCTCCCCCTAAAGCGTTGTCGTACTCTCACCTGGACCCTAAACCGTCCCCGTCCCCTAACCCTAACCCTAGCCCGAACCCTAACCCTAACCCTTCCCCGAAGCCTTCCCCTCAACCGTCCCCTAATCGTAACCCGTACACTCACACTAACCCGCGCCCTCACACGTACGCTCCCGCTAAACCATTGTCGTACCCTCACCTGAACCCTAAACCGTCCCCATCCCCTAACCCTAACCCTAGCCCGAACCCTAAACCTAACCCTTCCCCGAAGCCTTCCCCTTACCCGTTCCCTAATCGTAACCCGTACGCTCACACTAACCCGCGCCCTCACACGTACGCTCACCCTAAACTGTTGTCGTACCCTCACCTGGACCCTAAACCGTCCCCATCCCCTAACCCTAACCCTAGCCCGAACACTAGCCCTAACCCTTTCCCGAAGCCTTCCCCTCACCCGTCCCCTAATCCTAACCCGTACGCTCACACTAACCTGCGCCCTCACACGTACGCTCCCCCTAAACCGTTGTCGTACCCTCACCTGGACCCTAAATCGTCCTTGTCCCCTAACCCTAACCCTAGCCCGAACCCTAAACCTAACATTTCCACGAAGCCTTCCCCTCACCCGTCCCATAATCCTAACCCGTACGCTCATACTAACCCGCACCCTCACACATTCGCTCCCCCTAAAGCGTTGTCGTACCCTCACCTGGACCCTAAACCGTCCCCGTCCCCTAACCCTAACCCTAGCCCGAACCCTATCCCTAATCCTTCCCCGAAGCCTTCCCCTCACCCGTCCCCTAATCCTAAACCGTACGCTTACACTAACCTGCGCACTCACATGTACGCTCCCCCTAAACCGTTGTAGTACCCTCACCTGGACCCTAAACCGTCCCCGTCCCCTAACCCTAACCCTAGCCCGAACCCTAACCCTAACCCTTCCCCGAAGCCTTCCCCTCACCCGTCCCCTAATCCTAAACCGTACGCTCACACTAACCCATGCCCTCACACGTACCCTCCCCCTATAGCGCTGTCTTACACTCAACTGGACCCTAAACCGTCCCCGTCCCCTAACCCTAACCGTAGCCCGAACCCTAACCCTAACCCTTCCCCGAAGCCTTCCTCTCACCCGTCCCCTAATCCTAACAGGTACGCTCACACTAACCCGTGCCCTCACATGTACGCTCCCCCTAAACCATTGTCGTACGCTCACCTGGACCCTAAACTGTCCCCGTCCCCGAACCCTAACCCTAGCCCGAACCCTAACCCTAACCCTTCCCCAAAGCCTACCCCTCACCCGTCCCCTAATCTTAACCCGTACGCTCACACTAACTCGCGCCCTCACACGTACGCTCCCCCTAAACCGTTGTCGTACCCTCACCTGGACCCTAAATCGTCCCCGTCCCCTAACCCTAACCCTAGCCCGAACCCTAACCCTAACCTTTCCACGAAGCCTTCCCCTCACCAGTCCCATAATCCTAACCCGTACGCTCATACTAACCCGCACCCTCACACATTCGCTCCCCCTAAAGCGTTGTCGTACCCTCACCTGGACCCTAAACCTTCCCCGTCCCCTAACCCTAACCCTAGCCCGAACCCTAACCCTAACCCTTCCCCGAAGCCTTCCCCTCACCCGTCCCCTAATCCTAACCCGTACACTCACACTAACCCGCGCCCTCACACGTACCCTCCCCCTAAAGCGCTGTCTTACACTCAACTGGACCCTAAACCGTCCCCGTCCCCTAACCCTAACCCTAGCCCGAACCCTAACCCTAACCCTTCCCCGAAGCCTTCCCCTCACCCGTCCTCTAATCCTAACCCGTACGCTCACACTAACCCGTGCCCTCACATGTACGCTCCCCCTAAACCGTTGTCGTACCCTCACCTGGACCCTAAACCGTCCCCGTCCCCTAACCCTAACCCTAGCCCGAACCCTAACCCTAACACTTCCCCGAAGCCTTCCCCTCACCTGTCCCCTAACTCTAACCCGTACGCTCACACTAACCCGCGCCCTCACACGTATTCTCCCCCTAAACCGTTGTCGTACCCTCACCTGGACCCTAAACCGTCCCCGTCCCCTAAACCTAACCCTAGCCCGATCCCTAACCCTAACACTTCCCCGAAGCCTTCCCCTCACCCGTCCCCTAATCCTAACCCGTACGCTCACACTAACTCGCGCCCTCACACGTACGCTCCCCCTAAACCATTGTCGTACCCTCACCTGAACCCTAAACCGTCCCCATCCCCTAACCCTAACCCTAGCCCGAACCCTAAACCTAACCCTTCCCCGAAGCCTTCCCCTTACCCGTTCCCTAATCGTAACCCGTACGCTCACACTAACCCGCGCCCTCACACGTACGCTCACCCTAAACTGTTTTCGTACCCTCACCTGGACCCTAAACCGTCCCCATCCCCTAACCCTAACCCTAGCCCGAACCCTAGCCCTAACCCTTTCCCGAAGCCTTCCCCTCACCCGTCCCCTAATCCTAACTCATACGCTCACACTAACCTGCGCCCTCACACGTACGCTCCCCCTAAACCGTTGTCGTACCCTCACCTGGACCCTAAATCGTCCCCGTCCCCTAACCCTAACCCTAGCCCGAACCCTAACCCTAACATTTCCACGAAGCCTTCCCCTCACCCGTCCCATAATCCTAACCCATACGCTCATACTAACCCGCACCCTCACACATTCGCTCCCCCTAAAGCGTTGTCGTACCCTCACCTGGACCCTAAACCGTCCCCGTCCCCTAACCCTAACCCTAGCCCGAACCCTAACCCTAACCCTTCCCTGAAACCTTCCCCTCACCCGTCCCCTAATCCTAACCCGTACGCTCACACTAACCCGCGCCCTCACACGTACCCTCCCCGTAAAGCGTTGTCGTATCCTCACCTGGACCCTAAACCGTCCCCGTCACCTAAGCCTAACCCTAGCCCGAACCCTAAAACTTCCCCGAAGCCTTCCCCTCACCCGTCCCCTAATCCTAACCCGTACGCTCACACTAACCCACGCCCTCACACGTACGCTCCCCCTAAACCATTGTCGTACCGTCACCTGGACCCTAAACCGTCCCCGTCCCCTAACCCTAACCCTAGTCCGAACCCTAACCCTAACCCTTCCCTGAAGCCTTCCCCTCACCCGTCCCCTAATCTTAACCCGTACGCTCACACTATCTCGCGCCTTCACACGTACGCTCCCCCTAAACCGTTGTCGTACCCTCACCTGGACCCTAAATCGTCCCCGTCCCATAACCCTAACCCTAGCCCGAACACTAACCCTAACCTTTCCACGAAGCCTTCCCCTCACCAGTCCCATAATCCTAACCCGTACGCTCATACTAACCCGCACCCTCACACATTCGCTCCCCCTAAAGCGTTGTCGTACCCTCACCTGGACCCTAAACCGTCCCCGTCCCCTAACCCTAACCCTAGTCCGAACCCTAACCCTAACCCTTCCCCGAAGCCTTCCCCTCACCCGTCCCCTAATCGTAACCCGTACACTCACACTAACCCGCGCCCTCACACGTACGCTCCCGCTAAACCATTGTCGTACCCTCACCTGAACCCTAAACCGTCCCCATCCCCTAACCCTAACCCTAGCCCGAACCCTAAACCTAACCCTTCCCCGAAGCCTTCCCCTTACCCGTTCCCTAATCGTAACCCGTACGCTCACACTAACCCGCGCCCTCACACGTACGCTCACCCTAAACTGTTGTCGTACCCTCACCTGGACCCTAAACCGTCCCCATCCCCTAACCCTAACCCTAGCCCGAACACTAGCCCTAACCCTTTCCCGAAGCCTTCCCCTCACCCGTCCCCTAATCCTAACCCGTACGCTCACACTAACCTGCGCCCTCACACGTACGCTCCCCCTAAACCGTTGTCGTACCCTCACCTGGACCCTAAATCGTCCTTGTCCCCTAACCCTAACCCTAGCCCGAACCCTAAACCTAACATTTCCACGAAGCCTTCCCCTCACCCGTCCCATAATCCTAACCCGTACGCTCATACTAACCCGCACCCTCACACATTCGCTCCCCCTAAACCGTTGTCGTACCCTCACCTGGACCCTAAATCGTCCCCGTCCCCTAACCCTAACCCTAGCCCGAACCCTAACCCTAACCTTTCCACGAAGCCTTCCCCTCACCAGTCCCATAATCCTAACCCGTACGCTCATACTAACCCGCACCCTCACACATTCGCTCCCCCTAAAGCGTTGTCGTACCCTCACCTGGACCCTAAACCTTCCCCGTCCCCTAACCCTAACCCTAGCCCGAACCCTAACCCTAACCCTTCCCCGAAGCCTTCCCCTCACCCGTCCCCTAATCCTAACCCGTACACTCACACTAACCCGCGCCCTCACACGTACCCTCCCCCTAAAGCGCTGTCTTACACTCAACTGGACCCTAAACCGTCCCCGTCCCCTAACCCTAACCCTAGCCCGAACCCTAACCCTAACCCTTCCCCGAAGCCTTCCCCTCACCCGTCCTCTAATCCTAACCCGTACGCTCACACTAACCCGTGCCCTCACATGTACGCTCCCCCTAAACCGTTGTCGTACCCTCACCTGGACCCTAAACCGTCCCCGTCCCCTAACCCTAACCCTAGCCCGAACCCTAACCCTAACACTTCCCCGAAGCCTTCCCCTCACCTGTCCCCTAACTCTAACCCGTACGCTCACACTAACCCGCGCCCTCACACGTATTCTCCCCCTAAACCGTTGTCGTACACTCACCTGGACCCTAAACCGTCCCCGTCCCCTAAACCTAACCCTAGCCCGATCCCTAACCCTAACACTTCCCCGAAGCCTTCCCCTCACCCGTCCCCTAATCCTAACCCGTACGCTCACACTAACTCGCGCCCTCACACGTACGCTCCCCCTAAACCATTGTCGTACCCTCACCTGAACCCTAAACCGTCCCCATCCCCTAACCCTAACCCTAGCCCGAACCCTAAACCTAACCCTTCCCCGAAGCCTTCCCCTTACCCGTTCCCTAATCGTAACCCGTACGCTCACACTAACCCGCGCCCTCACACGTACGCTCACCCTAAACTGTTTTCGTACCCTCACCTGGACCCTAAACCGTCCCCATCCCCTAACCCTAACCCTAGCCCGAACCCTAGCCCTAACCCTTTCCCGAAGCCTTCCCCTCACCCGTCCCCTAATCCTAACTCATACGCTCACACTAACCTGCGCCCTCACACGTACGCTCCCCCTAAACCGTTGTCGTACCCTCACCTGGACCCTAAATCGTCCCCGTCCCCTAACCCTAACCCTAGCCCGAACCCTAACCCTAACATTTCCACGAAGCCTTCCCCTCACCCGTCCCATAATCCTAACCCATACGCTCATACTAACCCGCACCCTCACACATTCGCTCCCCCTAAAGCGTTGTCGTACCCTCACCTGGACCCTAAACCGTCCCCGTCCCCTAACCCTAACCCTAGCCCGAACCCTAACCCTAACCCTTCACTGAAACCTTCCCCTCACCCGTCCCCTAATCCTAACCCGTACGCTCACACTAACCCGCGCCCTCACACGTACCCTCCCCGTAAAGCGATGTCGTATCCTCACCTGGACCCTAAACCGTCCCCGTCACCTAAGCCTAACCCTAGCCCGAACCCTAAAACTTCCCCGAAGCCTTCCCCTCACCCGTCCCCTAATCCTAACCCGTACGCTCACACTAACCCACGCCCTCACACGTACGCTCCCCCTAAACCATTGTCGTACCGTCACCTGGACCCTAAACCGTCCCCGTCCCCTAACCCTAACCCTAGTCCGAACCCTAACCCTAACCCTTCCCTGAAGCCTTCCCCTCACCCGTCCCCTAATCTTAACCCGTACGCTCACACTATCTCGCGCCTTCACACGTACGCTCCCCCTAAACCGTTGTCGTACCCTCACCTGGACCCTAAATCGTCCCCGTCCCATAACCCTAACCCTAGCCCGAACCCTAACCCTAACCTTTCCACGAAGCCTTCCCCTCACCAGTCCCATAATCCTAACCCGTACGCTCATACTAACCCGCACCCTCACACATTCGCTCCCCCTAAAGCGTTGTCGTACCCTCACCTGGACCCTAAACCGTCCCCGTCCCCTAACCCTAACCCTAGTCCGAACCCTAACCCTAACCCTTCCCCGAAGCCTTCCCCTCACCCGTCCCCTAATCGTAACCCGTACACTCACACTAACCCGCGCCCTCACACGTACGCTCCCGCTAAACCATTGTCGTACCCTCACCTGAACCCTAAACCGTCCCCATCCCCTAACCCTAACCCTAGCCCGAACCCTAAACCTAACCCTTCCCCGAAGCCTTCCCCTTACCCGTTCCCTAATCGTAACCCGTACGCTCACACTAACCCGCGCCCTCACACGTACGCTCACCCTAAACTGTTGTCGTACCCTCACCTGGACCCTAAACCGTCCCCATCCCCTAACCCTAACCCTAGCCCGAACACTAGCCCTAACCCTTTCCCGAAGCCTTCCCCTCACCCGTCCCCTAATCCTAACCCGTACGCTCACACTAACCTGCGCCCTCACACGTACGCTCCCCCTAAACCGTTGTCGTACCCTCACCTGGACCCTAAATCGTCCTTGTCCCCTAACCCTAACCCTAGCCCGAACCCTAAACCTAACATTTCCACGAAGCCTTCCCCTCACCCGTCCCATAATCCTAACCCGTACGCTCATACTAACCCGCACCCTCACACATTCGCTCCCCCTAAAGCGTTGTCGTACCCTCACCTGGACCCTAAACCGTCCCCGTCCCCTAACCCTAACCCTAGCCCGAACCCTATCCCTAATCCTTCCCCGAAGCCTTCCCCTCACCCGTCCCCTAATCCTAAACCGTACGCTTACACTAACCTGCGCACTCACATGTACGCTCCCCCTAAACCGTTGTAGTACCCTCACCTGGACCCTAAACCGTCCCCGTCCCCTAACCCTAACCCTTCCCCGAAGCCTTCCCCTCACCCGTCCCCTAATCCTAAACCGTACGCTCACACTAACCCATGCCCTCACACGTACCCTCCCCCTATAGCGCTGTCTTACACTCAACTGGACCCTAAACCGTCCCCGTCCCCTAACCCTAACCGTAGCCCGAACCCTAACCCTAACCCTTCCCCGAAGCCTTCCTCTCACCCGTCCCCTAATCCTAACAGGTACGCTCACACTAACCCGTGCCCTCACATGTACGCTCCCCCTAAACCATTGTCGTACGCTCACCTGGACCCTAAACTGTCCCCGTCCCCGAACCCTAACCCTAGCCCGAACCCTAACCCTAACCCTTCCCCAAAGCCTACCCCTCACCCGTCCCCTAATCTTAACCCGTACGCTCACACTAACTCGCGCCCTCACACGTACGCTCCCCCTAAACCGTTGTCGTACCCTCACCTGGACCCTAAATCGTCCCCGTCCCCTAACCCTAACCCTAGCCCGAACCCTAACCCTAACCTTTCCACGAAGCCTTCCCCTCACCAGTCCCATAATCCTAACCCGTACGCTCATACTAACCCGCACCCTCACACATTCGCTCCCCCTAAAGCGTTGTCGTACCCTCACCTGGACCCTAAACCTTCCCCGTCCCCTAACCCTAACCCTAGCCCGAACCCTAACCCTAACCCTTCCCCGAAGCCTTCCCCTCACCCGTCCCCTAATCCTAACCCGTACACTCACACTAACCCGCGCCCTCACACGTACCCTCCCCCTAAAGCGCTGTCTTACACTCAACTGGACCCTAAACCGTCCCCGTCCCCTAACCCTAACCCTAGCCCGAACCCTAACCCTAACCCTTCCCCGAAGCCTTCCCCTCACCCGTCCTCTAATCCTAACCCGTACGCTCACACTAACCCGTGCCCTCACATGTACGCTCCCCCTAAACCGTTGTCGTACCCTCACCTGGACCCTAAACCGTCCCCGTCCCCTAACCCTAACCCTAGCCCGAACCCTAACCCTAACACTTCCCCGAAGCCTTCCCCTCACCTGTCCCCTAACTCTAACCCGTACGCTCACACTAACCCGCGCCCTCACACATATTCTCCCCCTAAACCGTTGTCGTACACTCACCTGGACCCTAAACCGTCCCCTTCCCCTAACCCTAAACCTAGTCCAAACCCTAACCCTAACCCTTCCCCGAAGCATTCCCCTCACCCGTCCCCTAATCCTAACCCGTACGCTCACACTAACCCGCGCCCTCACACGTACGCTCCCCCTAAAGCGTTGTCGTACCCTCACCTGGACCCTAAACCGTCCCCGTCCCCTAACCCTAACCCTAGCCCGAACCCTAACCCTAACCCTTCCCCGAAGCCTTCCCCTCACCCGTCCCCTAACCCTAACCCGTACGCTCACACTAACCCGCGCCCTCACACGTGTGCTCCCCCTAAACCGTTGTCGTACACTCACGGGGACCCTAAACCGTCCCCGTCCCCTAACCCTAACCCTAGCCCGAACCCTAACCCTAACCCTTCCCCGAAGCCTTCCCCTCACCCGTCCCCTAATCCTAACCCGTACGCTCACACTAACCTGCGCACTCACATGTACGCTCCCCCTAAACCGTTGTAGTACCCTCACCTGGACCCTAAACCGTCCCCGTCCCCTAACCCTAACCCTAGCCCGAACCCTAACCCTAACCCTTCCCCGAAGCCTTCCCCTCACCCGTCCCCTAATCCTAAACCGTACGCTCACACTAACCCATGCCCTCACACGTACCCTCCCCCTAAAGCGCTATCTCACACTCAACTGGACCCTAAACCGTCCCCGTACCCTAACCCTAACCCTAGCCCGAACCCTAAACCTAACCCTTCCCCGAAGCCTTCCCCTCACCCGTCCTCTAATCCTAACCCGTACGCTCACACTAACCCGTGCCCTCACATGTACGCTCCCCCTAAACCGTTGTCGTACCCTCACCTGGACCCTAAACCGTCCCCGTCACCTAACCCTAACCCTAGCCCGAACCCTAACCCTAACACTTCCCCGAAGCCTTCCCCTCACCTGTCCCCTAACCCTAACCCGTACGCTCACACTAACCCGCGCCCTCACACGTATTCTCCCCCTAAACCGTTGTCGTACCCTCACCTGGACCCTAAACCGTCCCCTTCCCCTAACCCTAAACCTAGTCCGAACCCTAACCCTAACCCTTCCCCTAAGCTTTCCCCTCACCCGTCCCCTAATCCTAACCCGTACGCTCACACTAACCCGCGCCCTCACACGTACGCTCCCCCTAAAGCGTTGTCGTACCCTCACCTGGACCCTAAACCGTCCCCGTCCCCTAAACCTAACCCTAGCCCGATCCCTAACCCTAACACTTCCCCGAAGCCTTCCCCTTACCCGTTCCCTAATCGTAACCCGTACGCTCACACTAACCCGCGCCCTCACACGTACGCTCACCCTAAACTGTTTTCGTACCCTCACCTGGACCCTAAACCGTCCCCATCCCCTAACCCTAACCCTAGCCCGAACCCTAGCCCTAACCCTTTCCCGAAGCCTTCCCCTCACCCGTCCCCTAATCCTAACTCATACGCTCACACTAACCTGCGCCCTCACACGTACGCTCCCCCTAAACCGTTGTCGTACCCTCACCTGGACCCTAAATCATCCTTGTCCCCTAACCCTAACCCTAGCCCGAACCCTAAACCTAACATTTCCACGAAGCCTTCCCCTCACCCGTCCCATAATCCTAACCCGTACGCTCATACTAACCCGCACCCTCACACATTCGCTCCCCCTAAAGCGTTGTCGTACCCTCACCTGGACCCTAAACCGTCCCCGTCCCCTAACCCTAACCCTAGCCCGAACCCTAACCCTAACCCTTCCCCGAAGCCTTCCCCTCACCCGTCCCCTAATCCTAACCCGTACACTCACACTAACCCGCGCCCTCACACGTACGCTCCCGCTAAACCATTGTCGTACCCTCACCTGAACCCTAAACCGTCCCCATCCCCTAACCCTAACCCTAGCCCGAACCCTAAACCTAACCCTTCCCCGAAGCCTTCCCCTTACCCGTTCCCTAATCGTAACCCGTACGCTCACACTAACCCGCGCCCTCACACGTACGCTCACCCTAAACTGTTGTCGTACCCTCACCTGGACCCTAAACCGTCCCCATCCCCTAACCCTAACCCTAGCCCGAACACTAGCCCTAACCCTTTCCCGAAGCCTTCCCCTCACCCGTCCCCTAATCCTAACCCGTACGCTCACACTAACCTGCGCCCTCACACGTACGCTCCCCCTAAACCGTTGTCGTACACTCACCTGGACCCTAAATCGTCCTTGTCCCCTAACCCTAACCCTAGCCCGAACCCTAAACCTAACATTTCCACGAAGCCTTCCCCTCACCCGTCCCATAATCCTAACCCGCACGCTCATACTAACCCGCACCCTCACACATTCGCTCCCCCTAAAGCGTTGTCGTACCCTCACCTGGACCCTAAACCGTCCCCGTCCCCTAACCCTAACCCTAGCCCGAACCCTAACCCTAATCCTTCCCCGAAGCCTTCCCCTCACCCGTCCCCTAATCCTAAACCGTACGCTTACACTAACCTGCGCACTCACATGTACGCTCCCCCTAAACCGTTGTAGTACCCTCACCTGGACCCTAAACCGTCCCCGTCCCCTAACCCTAACCCTAGCCCGAACCCTAACCCTAACCCTTCCCCGAAGCCTTCCCCTCACCCGTCCCCTAATCCTAAACCGTACGCTCACACTAACCCATGCCCTCACACGTACCCTCCCCCTATAGCGATGTCTTACACTCAACTGGACCCTAAACCGTCCCCGTCCCCTAACCCTAACCGTAGCCCGAACCCTAACCCTAACCCTTCCCCGAAGCCTTCCTCTCACCCGTCCCCTAATCCTAACAGGTACGCTCACACTAACCCGTGCCCTCACATGTACGCTCCCCCTAAACCATTGTCGTACGCTCACCTGGACCCTAAACTGTCCCCGTCCCCGAACCCTAACCCTAGCCCGAACCCTAAAGCTAACCCTTCCCCGAAGCCTTCCCCTCACCCGTCCCCTAATCCTAACCCGTACGCTCACACTAACCCACGTCCTCACACGTACGCTCCCCCTAAACCATTGTCGTACCGTCACCTGGACCCTAAACCGTCCCCGTCCCCTAACCCTAACCCTAGCCCGAACCCTAACCCTAACACTTCCCCGAAGCCTTCCCCTCACCTGTCCCCTAACCCTAACCCGTACGCTCACACTAACCCGCGCCCTCACACGTATTCTCCCCCTAAACCGTTGTCGTACACTCACCTGGACCCTAAACCGTCCCCTTCCACTAACCCTAAACCTAGTCCGAACCCTAACCCTAACCCTTCCCCGAAGCATTCCCCTCACCCGTCCCCTAATCCTAACCCGTACGCTCACACTAACCCGCGCCCTCACACGTACGCTTCCCCTAAAGCGTTGTCGTACCCTCACCTGGACCCTAAACCGTCCCCGTCCCCTAACCCTAACCCTAGCCCGAACCCTAACCCTAACCCTTCCCCGAAGCCTTCCCCTCACCCGTCCCCTAACCCTAACCCGTACGCACACACTAACCCGCGCCCTCACACGTGTGCTCCCCCTAAACCGTTGTCGTACACTCACGGGGACCCTAAACCGTCCCCGTCCCCTAACCCTAACCCTAGCCCGAACCCTAACCCTAATCCTTCCCCGAAGCCTTCCCCTCACCCGTCCCCTAATCCTAACCCGTACGCTCACACTAACCTGCGCACTCACATGTACGCTCCCCCTAAACCGTTGTAGTACCCTCACCTGGACCCTAAACCGTCCCTGTCCCCTAACCCTAACCCTAGCCCGAACCCTAACCCTAACCCTTCCCCGAAGCCTTCCCCTCACCCGTCCCCTAATCCTAAACCGTACGCTCACACTAACCCATGCCCTCACACGTACCCTCCCCCTAAAGCGCTATCTCACACTCAACTGGACCCTAAACCGTCCCCGTACCCTAACCCTAACCCTAGCCCGAACCCTAAACCTAACCCTTCCCCGAAGCCTTCCCCTCACCCGTCCTCTAATCCTAACCCGTACGCTCACACTAACCCGTGCCCTCACATGTACGCTCCCCCTAAACTGTTGTCGTACCCTCACCTGGACCCTAAACCGTCCCCGTCCCCTAACCCTAACCCTAGCCCGAACCCTAACCCTAACACTTCCCCGAAGCCTTCCCCTCACCTGTCCCCTAACCCTAACCCGTACGCTCACACTAACCCGCGCCCTCACACGTATTCTCCCCCTAAACCGTTGTCGTACCCTCACCTGGACCCTAAACCGTCCCCTTCCCCTAACCCTAAACCTAGTCCGAACCCTAACCCTAACCCTTCCCCTAAGCATTCCCCTCACCCGTCCCCTAATCCTAACCCGTACGCTCACACTAACCCGCGCCCTCACACGTACGCTCCCCCTAAAGCGTTGTCGTACCCTCACCTGGACCCTAAACCGTCCCCGTCCCCTAAACCTAACCCTAGCCCGATCCCTAACCCTAACACTTCCCCGAAGCCTTCCCCTCACCCGTCCCCTAATCCTAACCCGTACGCTCACACTAACTCGCGCCCTCACACGTACGCTCCCCCTAAACCATTGTCGTACCCTCACCTGAACCCTAAACCGTCCCCATCCCCTAACCCTAACCCTAGCCCGAACCCTAACCCTAACCCTTCCCCGAAGCCTTCCCCTTACCCGTTCCCTAATCGTAACCCGTACGCTCACACTAACCCGCGCCCTCACACGTACGCTCACCCTAAACTGTTTTCGTACCCTCACCTGGACCCTAAACCGTCCCCATCCCCTAACCCTAACCCTAGCCCGAACCCTAGCCCTAACCCTTTCCCGAAGCCTTCCCCTCACCCGTCCCCTAATCCTAACTCATACGCTCACACTAACCTGCGCCCTCACAAGTACGCTCCCCCTAAACCGTTGTCGTACCCTCACCTGGACCCTAAATCGTCCCCGTCCCCTAACCCTAACCCTAGCCCGAACCCTAACCCTAACATTTCCACGAAGCCTTCCCCTCACCCGTCCCATAATCCTAACCCATACGCTCATACTAACCCGCACCCTCACACATTCGCTCCCCCTAAAGCGTTGTCGTACCCTCACCTGGACCCTAAACCGTCCCCGTCCCCTAACCCTAACCCTAGCCCGAACCCTAACCCTAACCCTTCCCTGAAACCTTCCCCTCACCCGTCCCCTAATCCTAACCCGTACGCTCACACTAACCCGCGCCCTCACACGTACCCTCCCCGTAAAGCGTTGTCGTATCCTCACCTGGACCCTAAACCGTCCCTGTCACCTAAGCCTAACCCTAGCCCGAACCCTAAAACTTCCCCGAAGCCTTCCCCTCACCCGTCCTCTAATCCTAACCCGTACGCTCACACTAACCCGTGCCCTCACATGTACGCTCCCCCTAAACCGTTGTCGTACCCTCACCTGGACCCTAAACCGTCCCCGTCCCCTAACCCTAACCCTAGCCCGAACCCTAACCCTAACACTTCCCCGAAGCCTTCCCCTCACCTGTCCCCTAACCCTAACCCGTACGCTCACACTAACCCGCGCCCTCACACGTATTGTCCCCCTAAACCGTTGTCGTACCCTCACCTGGACCCTAAACCGTCCCCTTCCCCTAACCCTAAACCTAGTCCGAACCCTAACCCTAACCCTTCCCCGAAACATTCCCCTCACCCGTCCCCTAATCCTAACCCGTACGCTCACACTAACCCACGCCCTCACACGTACGCTCCCCCTAAAGCGTTGTCGTACCCTCACCTGGACCCTAAACCGTCCCCGTCCCCTAAACCTAACCCTAGCCCGATCCCTAACCCTAACACTTCCCCGAAGCCTTCCCCTCACCCGTCCCCTAATCCTAACCCGTACGCTCACACTAACTCGCGCCCTCACACATACGCTCCCCCTAAACCGTTGTCGTACCCTCACCTGGACCCTAAATCGTCCCCATCCCCTAACCCTAACCCGAACCCTAACCCTAACCTTTCCACGAAGCCTTCCCCTCACCCGTCCCGTAATCCTAACCCGTACGCTCATACTAACCCGCACCCTCACACATTCGCTCCCCCTAAAGCGTTGTCGTACCCTCACCTGGAGCCTAAACCGTCCCCGTCCCCTAACCCTAACCCTAGCCCGAACCCTAACCCTAACCCTTCCCCGAAGCCTTCCCCTCACCCGTCCCCTAATCCTAACCCGTACGCTCACACTAACCCACGCCCTCACACGTACGCTCCCCCTAAACCATTGTCGTACCCTCACCTGGACCCTGAACCGTCCCCGTCCGCTAACCCTAACCCTAGCCCGAACCCTAAACCTAACCCTTCCACAAAGCCTTCCCCTCACCCGTCCCCTAATCCTAACCCGTACGCTCACACTAACCTGCGCCCTCACACGTACGCTCCCCCTAAACCGTTGTCGTACCCTCACCTGGACCCTAAACTGTCCCCGTCTCCTAATCCTAAACCTAGCCCGAACCCTAACCCTAACACTTTCCCGAAGCCTTCCCCTCACCCGTCCCCTAACCCTAACCAATACGCTCAAACTAACCCGCGCCCTCACACGTATTCTCCCCCTAAACCGTTGTCGTACCCTCACCTGGACCCTAAACCGTCCCCTTCCCCTAACCCTAACCCTAGCCCGAACCCTAACCCTAACCCTTCCCCGAAGCCTTCCCCTCACCCGTACCCTAATCCTAACCGTATGCTCACACTAACCGCGCCCTCACATGTACGCTCCCCCTAAAACGTTGTCGTACCCTCACCTGCAACCTAAACTGTCCCTGTCCCCTAACGCTAACCCTAGCCCGAACCCTAACCCTAACCCTTCGCGAAGCCTTCCCCTCACCCGTCCCCTAATCCTAAACCGTAGGCTCACACTAACCCGCACCCTCACACGTACCCTCCTCCTAAAGCGCTGTGTTACTCTCAACTGGACCCTAAACCGTCCCCGTTCCCTAACCCTAAACCTAGCCCGAACCCTAACCCTTACTCTTCCCCGAAGTCTTCCCCTCAACCGTCCCCTAATCCTAACCCTTTACGCTCACACTAACCCGCGCCCTCACACGTACCCTCCCCCTAAAGCGTTGTCGTACCATCACCTGGACCCTAAACCGTCCCCGTCCCCTAACCCTAACCCTAGCCTGAACCCTAACCCTAACACTTCCCCGAAGCCTTCCCCTCACCCGTCTCCTAATCCTAACCCGTACGCTCACACTAAACCGTGCCCTCACACGTACCCTTCCCGTAAAGCATTGTCGTACCCTCACCTGGACCCTAAACCGTCCCCGTCCCCTCACCCTAACCCTAGCCCGAACCCTAACCCTAACACTTCCCCGAAGCCTTCCTCTCACCCTTCCCCTAATCCTAAACCGTACGCTCACACTAACCCGCGCCCTCACACGTACCCTCCCCCTAAAGCGCTGTCGTACCCTCAACTGGACCCTAAACCGTCCCCGTCCCCTATCCCTAACCTTAGCCCGAACACTAACCCTAACACTTCCCAGAAGCCTTCCCCTCACCCGTCCCCTAATCCTAACCCGTACGTTCACACTAACCCGCGCCCTCACATGTACGCTCCCCCTAAACCGTTGTCGTTCCCTCACCTGGACCCTAAACAGTCCCCGTCCCCTAACCCTAACCCTAGCCCGAACCTTAACCCTAACCCTTCCCCGAAGCCTTCCCCTCACCCGTCCCCTAATCCTAACCCGTACGCTCACACTAACTTGCGCACTCACATTTACGCTCCCCCTAAACCGTTGTAGTACCCTCACCTGGACCCTAAACCGTCCCCGTCACCTAACCCTAACCCTAGCCCGAACCCTAACCCTAACCCTTCCCCGAAGCCTTCCCTTCACCCGTCCCCTAATCCTAAACCGTACGCTCACACTAACCCATGCCCTCACACGTACCCTCCCCCTATAGCGCTGTCTTACACTCAACTGGACCCTAAACCGTCCCCGTCCCCTCACCCTAACCGTAGCCCGAACCCTAACCCTAACACTTCCCCGAAGCCTTCCACTCACCCGTCCCCTAATCCTAACAGGTACGCTCACACTAACCCGTGCCCTCACATGTACGCTCCCCCTAAACCATTGTCGTACGCTCACCTGGACCCTAAACTGTCCCCGTCCCCGAACCCTAACCCTAGCCCGAACCCTAAAGCTAACCCTTCCCCGAAGCCTTCCCCTCACCCGTCCCCTAATCCTAACCCGTACGCTCACACTAACCCACGCCCTCACACGTACGCTCCCCCTAAACCATTGTCGTACCGTCACCTGGACCCTAAACCGTCCCCGTCCCCTAACCCTAACCCTAGACCGAACCCTAACCCTAACCCTTCCCCGAAGCCTACCCCTCACCCGTCCCCTAATCTTAACCCGTACGCTCACACTAACTCGCGCCCTCACACGTACGCTCCCCCTAAACCGTTGTCGTACCCTCACCTGGACCCTAAATCGTCCCCGTCCCCTAACCCTAACCCTAGCCCGAACCCTAACCCTAACCTTTCCACGAAGCCTTCCCCTCACCAGTCCCATAATCCTAACCCGTACGCTCATACTAACCCGCACCCTCACACATTCGCTCCCCCTAAAGCGTTGTCGTACCCTCACCTGGACCCTAAACCTTCCCCGTCCCCTAACCCTAACCCTAGCCCGAACCCTAACCCTAACCCTTTCCCGAAGCCTTCCCCTCACCCGTCCCCTAATCCTAACCCGTACACTCACACTAACCCGCACCCTCACACGTCCGCTCCCCCTAAACCATTGTCGTACCCTCACCTGAACCCTAAACCGTCCCCATCCCCTAACCCTAACCCTAGCCCGAACCCTAAACCTAACCCTTCCCCGAAGCCTTCCCCTTACCCGTTCCCTAATCGTAACCTGTACGCTCACACTAACCCGCGCCCTCACACGTACGCTCACCCTAAACTGTTGTCGTACCCTCACCTGGACCCTAAACCGTCCCCATCCCCTAACCCTAACCCTAGCCCGAACACTAGCCCTAACCCTTTCCCGAAGCCTTCCCCTCACCCGTCCCCTAATCCTAACCCGTACGCTCACACTAACCTGCGCCCTCACACGTACGCTCCCGCTAAACCGTTGTCGTACCCTCACCTGGACCCTAAATCGTCCTTGTCCCCTAACCCTAACCCTAGCCCGAACCCTAAACCTAACATTTCCACGAAGCCTTCCCCTCACCCGTCCCATAATCCTAACCCGTACGCTCATACTAATCCGCACCCTCACACATTCGCTCCCCCTAAAGCGTTGTCGTACCCTCACCTGGACCCTAAACCGTCCCCGTCCCCTAACCCTAACCCTAGCCCGAACCCTAACCCTAACCCTTCCCTGGAGCCTTCCCCTCACCCGTCCCCTAATCCTAACCCATACGCTCACACTAACCCGCGCCCTCACATGTACCCTCCCCGTAAAGCGTTGTCGTATCCTCACCTGGACCCTAAACCGTCCCCGTCACCTAAGCCTAACCCTAGCCCGAACCGTAACACTTCCCCGAAGCTTTCCCCTCACCCGTCCCCTAATCCTAAACCGTACGCTCACACTAACCCCCACCCTCACACGTACCCTCCCCCTAAAGCGCTGTCGTACCCTCAACTGGACCCTAAACCGTCCCCGTCCCCTAACCCTAACCCTATCCCGAACCCTAACCCTAACACTTCCCAGAAGCCTTCCCCTCACCCGTCCCCTAATCCTAACCCGTACGCTCACACTAACACGTGCCCTCACATGTACGCTCCCCCTAAACCGTTGTCGTACCCTCAACTGGACCTTAAACCGTCCCTGTCCCCTAACCCTAACCCTAGCCCGAACCCTAACCCTAAAACTTCCCCGAAGCCTTCCCCTCACCCGTCCCCTAATCCTAACCCGTACGCTCACACTATCCCGGGCCCTCACGCGTACGCTCCCCCTAAACCGTTGTCGTACCCTCACCTGGACCCTAAACCGTCCCCGTCCCCTAACCCTAACCCTAGCCCGAACCCTAACCCTAACCCTTCCCCGAAGCCTTCCCTTCACCCGTACCCTAATCCTAACCGTACGCTCACACTAACCGCGCCATCACATGTACGCTCCCCCTAAAACGTTGTCGTACCCTCACCTGCAACCTAAACTGTCCCTGTCCCCTAACGCTAACCCTAGCCCGAACCCTAACCCTAACCCTTCGCGAAGCCTTCCCCTCACCCGTCCCCTAATCCTAAACCGTAGGCTCACACTAACCCGCACCCTCACACGTACCCTCCTCCTAAAGCGCTGTCTTACTCTCAACTGGACCCTAAACCGTCTCCGTCCCCTAACCCTAACCCTAGCCCGAACCCTAACCCTAACCCTTCCCCGAAGCCTTCCCCTCACCCGTCCCCTAATCCTAACCCGTACGCTCAAACTAAACCACGCCCTCACACGTACGCTCCCCCTAAACTGTTGTCGTACCCTCACCTGGACCCTAAACCGTCCCCGTCCCCTAACCCTAACCCTAGCCCGAAACCTAAACCTAACCCTTCCCCGAAGCCTTCCCCTCACCCGTCCCCTAATCCTAACCCGTACGCTCACACTAACCCGCGCCCTGACACGTACGCTCCCCCTAAACTGTTGTCGTACCCTCACCTGGACCCTAAACCGTCCCCGTCCCCTAACCCTCACCCTAGCCCGAACCCTAACCCTAACCCTTCCCCGAAGCCTTCCCCTCACCCGTCCCCTAACCCTAACCCGTAGGCTCACACTAACCCGCGCCCTCACACGTGTGCTCCCCCTAAAACGTTGTCGTACCCTCACCGGGACCCTAAACCGTCCCCGTCCCCTAACCCTAACCCTAGCCCGAACCCTAACCCTAACCCTTCCCCGAAGCCTTCCCCTCACCCGTCCCCTAATCCTAACCCGTACGCTCACACTAACCTGCGCACTCACATTTACGCTCCCCCTAAACCGTTGTAGTACCCTCACCTGGACCCTAAACTGTCCCCATCCCCTAACCCTAACCCTAGCCCGAACTCTAACCCTAACCCTTCCCTGAAGCCTTCCCCTCACCCGTCCCCTAATCCTAAACCGTACGCTCACACTAACCCATGCCCTCACACGTACCCTCCCCCTAAAGCGCTGTCTTACCTCAACTGGACCCTAAACCGTCCCCGTCCCCCAACCCTAACCCTAGCCCGAACCCTAACCCTTACTCTTCCCCGAAGTCTTCCCCTCACCCGTCCCCTAATCCTAACCCGTACGCTTACACTAACCCGCGCCCTCACACGTACCCTCCCCCTAAAGCGTTGTCGTACCATCACCTGGACCCTAAACCGTCCAATTCCCCTAACCCTAACCCTAGCCCGAACCCTAACCCTAACACTTCCCCGAAGCCTTCCCCTCACCCGTCTCCTAATCCTAACCCGTACGCTCACACTAAACCGTGCCCTCACACGTACCCTTCCCGTAAAGCATTGTCGTACCCTCACCTGGACCCTAAACCGTCCCCGTCCCCTCACCCTAACCCTAGCCCGAACCCTAACCCTAACCCTTCCCCGAAGCCTTCCTCTCACCCTTCCCCTAATCCTAAACCGTACGCTCACACTAACCCGCGCCCTCACACGTACCCTCCCCCTAAAGCGCTGTCGTACCCTCAACTGGACCCTAAACCGTCCCCGTCCCCTATCCCTAACCTTAGCCCGAACCCTAACCCTAACACTTCCCAGAAGCTTTCCCCTCACCCGTCCCCTAATCCTAACCCGTACGTTCACACTAACCCGCGCTCTCACATGTACGCTCCCCCTAAACCGTTGTCGTTCCCTCACCTGGACCCTAAACCGGCCCCGTCCCCTAACCCTAACCCTAGCCCGAACCTTAACCCTAAACCTTGCCCGAAGCCTTCCCCTCACCCGTCCCCTAATCTTAAACCGTACGCTCACACTAACCCATGCCTTCACACGTACCCTCCCCCTAAAGCGCTGTCTTACACTCAACTGGACCCTAAACCGTCCCCGTCCCCTAACCCTAACCGTAGCCCGAACCCTAACCCTAACCCTTCCCCGAAGCCTTCCTCTCACCCGTCCCCTAATCCTAACAGGTACGCTCACACTAACCCGTGCCCTCACATGTACGCTCCCCCTAAACCGTTGTCGTACGCTCACCTGGACCCTAAACAGTCCCCGTCCCCGAACCCTAACCCTAGCCCGAACCCTAAAGCTAACCCTTCCCCGAAGCCTTCCCCTCACCCGTCCCCTAATCCTAACCCGTACGCTCACACTAACCCACGCCCTCACACGTACGCTCCCCCTAAACCATTGTCGTACCGTCACCTGGACCCTAAACCGTCCCCGTCCCCTAACCCTAACCCTAGACCGAACCCTAACCCTAACCCTTCCCCGAAGCCTACCCCTCACCCGTCCCCTAATCTTAACCCGTACGCTCACACTAACTCGCGCCCTCACACGTACGCTCCCCCTAAACCGTTGTCGTACCCTCACCTGGACCCTAAATCGTCCCCGTCCCCTAACCCTAACCCTAGCCCGAACCCTAACCCTAACCTTTCCACGAAGCCTTCCCCTCACCAGTCCCATAATCCTAACCCGTACGCTCATACTAACCCGCACCCTCACACATTCGCTCCCCCTAAAGTGTTGTCGTACCCTCACCTGGACCCTAAACCGTCCCCGTCCCCTAACCCTAACCCTAGCCCGAACCCTAACCCTAACCCTTCCCCGAAGCCTTCCCCTCACCCGTCCCCTAATCCTAACCCGTACACTCACACTAACCCGCGCCCTCACACGTACGCTCCCCCTAAACCATTGTCGTACCCTCACCTGAACCCTAAACCGTCCCCATCCCCTAACCCTAACCCTAGCCCGAACCCTAAACCTAACCCTTCCCAGAAGCCTTCCCCTTACCCGTTCCCTAATCGTAACCCGTACGCTCACACTCACCCGCGCCCTCACACGTACGCTCACCCTAAACTGTTGTCGTACCCTCACCTGGACCCTAAACCGTCCCCATCCCCTAACCCTAACCCTAGCCCGAACCCTAGCCCTAACCCTTTCCCGAAGCCTTCCCCTCACCCGTCCCCTAATCCTAACCCGTACGCTCACACTAACCTGCGCCCTCACACGTACGCTCCCCCTAAACCGTTGTCGTACCCTCACCTGGACCCTAAATCGTCCCCGTCCCCTAACCCTAACCCTAGCCCGAACCATAACCCTAACATTTCCACGAAGCCTTCCCCTCACCCGTCCCATAATCCTAACCCATACGCTCATACTAACCCGCACCCTCACACATTCGCTCCCCCTAAAGCGTTGTCGTACCCTCACCTGGACGCTAAACCGTCCCCGTCCCCTAACCCTAACCCTAGCCCGAACCCTAACTCTAACCCTTCCCTGAAGCCTTCCCCTCACCCGTCCCCTAATCCTAACCCGTACGCTCACACTAACCTGCGCCCTCACACGTACCCTCCCCGTAAAGCGTTGTCGTATCCTCACCTGGACCCTAAACCGTCCCCGTCACCTAAGCCTAACCCTAGCCCGAACCCTAACCCTTCCCCGAAGCCTTCCCCTCACCCGTCCCCTAATCCTAACCCGTATGCTCACACTAACCCACGCCCTCACACGTACGCTCCCCCTAAACCATTGTCGTACCGTCACCTGGACCCTAAACCGTCCCCGTCCCCTAACCCTAACCCTAGCCCGAACCCTAACCCTAACCCTTCCCTGAAGCCTTCCCCTCACCCGTCCACTAATCTTAACCCGTACGCTCACACTAACACGTGCCCTCACATGAACGCTCCCCCTAAACCGTTGTCGTACCCTCAACTGGACCCTAAACCGTCCCCGTCCCCTAACCCTAACCCTAGCCCGAACCCTAACCCTAAAACTTCCCCGAAGCCTTCCCCTCACCCGTCCCCTAATCCTAACCCGTACGCTCACACTAACCCATGCCCTCACATGTACCCTCCCCCTAAAGCGCTGTCTTACACTCAACTGGACCCTAAACCGTCCCCGTACCCTAACCCTAACCCTAGCCCGAAACCTAACCCTAACACTTCCCCGAAGCCTTCCCCTCACCTGTCCCCTAACCCTAACCCGTATGCTCACACTAACCCGTGCACTCACACGTATTCTCCCCGTAAACCGTTGTCGTACCCTCACCTGGACCCTAAACCGTCCCCTTCCCCTAACCCTAAACCTAGTCCGAACCCTAACCCTAACCCTTCCCCTAAGCATTCCCCTCACCCGTCCCCTAATCCTAACCCGTATGCTCACACTAACCCGCGCCCTCACACGTACGCTCCCCCTAAAGCGTTGTCGTACCCTCACCTGGACCCTAAACCGTCCCCGTCACCTAAACCTAACCCTAGCCCGATCCCTAACCCTAACACTTCCCCGAAGCCTTCCCCTCACCCGTCCCCTAATCCTAACCCGTACGCTCACACTAACTCGCGCCCTCACACGTACGCTCCCCCTAAACCGTTGTCGTACCCTCACCTGGACCCTAAATCGTCCCCGTCCCCTAACCCTAACCCTAGCCCGAACCCTAACCCTAACCTTTCCACGAAGCCTTCCCCTCACCCGTCCCGTAATCCTAACCCGTACGCTCATACTAACCCGCACCCTCACACATTCGCTCCCCCTAAAGCGTTGTCGTACCCTCACCTGGACCCTAAACCGTCCCCGTCCCCTAACCCTAACCCTAGCCCGAACCCTAACCCTAACCCT
>NW_028138656.1:0-67825 GCF_964270905.1 Leucopleurus acutus | reverse complement strand
GGAAGAGCCAAGTATGTCGCTAGGTCTCTTTTGACTTGACAGAAGTGCCTTGACAGGCACTTAGGCTGCGTGTCTTCCTGGAGCTGCTGCCTGATGGGACTGGCCTCGTTTCGGCACCTTGAGAGGTCCTGTTAACGCGCCTCGCAGCTCCCTGGAAAACACTGCTGTTGTCGGGCCTCCTCTCACGGCAGGCATGGCTGCGAGAGGGAAAAGACGGTTTCGCGAGGAACCGGGGCATTCCAGTTTCTCGGTCAGAGCTCATCCTGTCCTGTTCGGTAGCTAAGGGGAAGCTCCAAGTGAGGCCTAGCTTCGAAGGAGGGCCCTGACATGCCGTGCAGCAGGGTAGGAGTGCAGCAGCTCCCAGGAGGCCTTAGCTCTCTCTTCTGCTTCAGTGGAACGGTAGTAAGCTTTCCGGGTCTCCCAGACTCCTCGCGGCAGCACCCGTTTCCGTACAAGGACACTGAGGACCCCCGGGCTCCCCTGAGCTGAAGAGCCACATTCACACCCCTAGACACTTCGGAGTACCCGTGTGCGTGCCGAGTGAAGGGCAGCAGCTTTCACGCTGCCTCGGGGGAGCTAGATTGCCTCAGCTCACCAACAGCCTCAGGAACATATTCGTAGCTCTAGTTGCAGAAGGCCATGGAAGTGTGCCTCATTACCGTAGTCAGAGCTGTACTGAGAGAAGCACTTTGCTTACAATTCCCTCCAGGACCTCATACCTGAAGTCAACCTAACTCAAGGAGAATGTCGGCTTGGGGAGGGCGGGGGTGGTGGGGGGAGGGATTCCAAGTGCAACCAGAGCACAGTTTCTGGTGTAAAGCCGCAGGCTTTGGGACGATTCGCAGGACCCAAGAAACCTAGCGCATTCTTTCGTTCAGGCCGTTCACCTCAGGAAGAATACCCTGCATAGAAAAGTTGACTGTGGAAGGACTCCGTGAGAAGCTAGGTCTCTTTGACTTGGTAGAAACCACGGAAGAGTCTGCCCCATGTCAACCTGGAAATGGCCGTTTGAGACAAGCCTTGCTTTCCCGCCTTGAAAGCCGCATTTATGCGGCCCCGAAGCTACCTGGAAAGCACTGCTGTGGCCCGGATTCTCATCCGTGCAGGCATGGCTCTGAGAAGAGAAAGAGTTTCCATGAAAGAAACAGGGTGCCTTCCCGTTGCTGTTTGGGAGCTCATCCTCCCTGCCCTATAGTTACCTTAAAACTCCACTGAGCAGAAGCCTCAAATGAAGGCCCTGAATTGCAGGCAGAATGGTAGGCGCGCGGCAGTTTCCATGAGGCGGTAGTCGTTGCCCTTCCTTAGTGTAACGCTGCTAAGCTTCTCAGGATTCCTAGGCGCCTCGCGTCGGCCCGTGTCTCTGTACGAGGACGCTGTGTAGTCCACGGACCCCTGGGCCTCCCGAGCAACGTCCAGCCCAGGAAGCCCTTCGGAGTACCCCTGTGCGTACGCCTATTGATCGGCAGCATTTGCACACGCCCTTGGGAGAGCTAGATTTCCTCAGCTCTCCAGCAGCTTGCGGAACACGGTTCTAGCCAGTGCAGCGTGCCGTGGACTTCGGCCTCATCGCCCTTGTCTGAGCTGCACTGAGAAAATCCCTCTGCTTTTCAGTATCCCTAGCACCTCATCTCTGAAGTCACCCCACCGCAAGGAGGCATTCAACTAGTGCTCCCACTGCAACTAGAGCACCGTTCTCCGTGTAACACGGCCGGACTTTGGAAGCTGCCCTTCTAGGAACTCATACCCGAAGTCACCGTATCTCAGGGGGAAAGGCGGGCTTGCCTTCCAACTTCCACGAAAGCACAGGTCTCTGTGTAACACTTCAGGCTTTCAGTAGAGGCAAGGGAGCCTAGGAGACCAAAGGCATTCCTTGCTCTAGGCAGTTTGGTACACCCAGAGCACCCTGTGAAGAACGCTTGAAGCAAGTATGTACTAGGTCGCTTTTGCCTTGGCTAGAAAGCACAGATACTTATGCTCCGTGTCATCCTGGGGCTGGTGCCCGATGGGACCAGCCTTGTTTCCGCACCTTGAAGAATCCTCTATTGCGCCTTGAAGCTCCCTGAGAAACACTGCTGTTGCCGGGCCTCTTCTCACGGCAGGCATGGCTGTGAGAGGGAAGAGACGGTTTCACATGGAACCGGGGCACTCCACTTTCTCGGTCAGAGCTCATCCTGGCCTGTTGTATAGCTAAGGGGAAACTCCAAGTGAGGCCTAGCTTCGAAGGAGCACCCTGATATGCCACGCAGCAGGGTAGGAGTGCAGCAGCTTCCCTGAGGCCTTAGTTCTCTCTTCTGCTTCAGTGGAAGGGTTGGAAGCTCTTCGGGACTCCTAGACTCCTCCCGGCGGCACCCGTTTCCGTACAAGGACACGGAGTACCCCGAGGCTCTCCCGAGTCGAAGAGCAACATTCAGACCCGGAGGCACTTTGGAATACTCGCGTGTGTGCCGAGCGAAGGGCAGCAGCTTGCACACCGCCTCGGGGGAGCTAGATTTCCTCAGCACACCAACAGCCTCGGGAACACTGTGGTAGCTTGGGCAGCAGGCCACGGAAGGCTGCATCATTACTGTAGTCGGAGCTGCGCTGAGCAAAACGTCTTGCTTACAATTCCTTCTAGGACCTCATGCCTGAAGTCAGCCTACCTCAAGGAGTAAGTCGGCTTGCCGTCCAAGGGCCTCTAGAGCACAGTTTCTAGGGTAACGCTGCAGGCATTCGGAAGATGCACGTGGGCCTACGACACCTAAGGCGTTCTTTCATTTAAGCAGTTCGCTACACGCGGGGCACCCTGCCTAGAGAAGATGATTCTCGAGGGACCCAGTGAGCAGCTAGGTCTCTTTGGACTTGTTAGAAACCACAGACGCTTCTTCTGCACGTAAACCTGGAAAAGGCAGCCCTCTGAGGCAAGCCTGGTCTTCCCGGCTTGAAAGCTCCATTCATGCGGCCTTGAAGCTTCCTGAACAACGCTGTGGTTGCTGGACTTGTACTCACTGCAGGCATGGCTCTGGAAGCAGCAGAGTTTTCTCGAAAGGAAGAGGGTGCTTTCAGGCCCTGGGCGGGAGCATACCCTGCCCTGCTCTAGAGCGAAGGGGAATCCCGACGTGGGCCGTAGCCTCTACCTAAGGCCCTGATTTGCCATCCAGAAGGGTAGTTTTGCGGCCTTTTCCTTGAGGCCTTTGTCGCACTCCTGCCCTCGTGTAACGGTACTAATCCTGTCAGGACTCCTGGCCCCCTCGCGTCAGCACCCGTGTCCCTACAAGAACTCTGAGTACCCTCAGGCTCCCCTGGGCCTGCTGGGCCACACTCAGACACGTAGGCCCTTCTGGGTGCCCCTGGCTAGGCCCAGTGAAGCGTAACACGCTGCACTCTCTCCTGGGGGGAGCTAGATTGCTTCAGCTCACCAACGGATTCAGGAACACGGTTCTAGCAAGTCCAGCATGCCACGGAAGTCGGCCACATTGCCCTGGTCCGAGCTGTACTGAGAAGAACTCTGCGCTTGCTAGTCCCTCTAGGCACTCACACCTGAAGTCACCGCAGCTCAGGTGCAAAGGCGGCCTGCGTTACAAATTCCGCCAAAGCGCAGATCTCTGTGGAACACTTCAGGGTTTCGGTAGATGCACGGGACCCTGCGAGACCTAGGGCACTCTGTGGTCCCGGCAGTTCGCTACACGCAGAACGTCCTGTGTAAGGAAAGTTGAATCAGGGAAGAGCCAAGTATGTCGCTAGGTCTCTTTTGACTTGACAGAAGTGCCTTGACAGGCACTTAGGCTGCGTGTCTTCCTGGAGCTGCTGCCTGATGGGACTGGCCTCGTTTCGGCACCTTGAGAGGTCCTGTTAACGCGCCTCGCAGCTCCCTGGAAAACACTGCTGTTGTCGGGCCTCCTCTCACGGCAGGCATGGCTGCGAGAGGGAAAAGACGGTTTCGCGAGGAACCGGGGCATTCCAGTTTCTCGGTCAGAGCTCATCCTGTCCTGTTCGGTAGCTAAGGGGAAGCTCCAAGTGAGGCCTAGCTTCGAAGGAGGGCCCTGACATGCCATGCAGCAGGGTAGGAGTGCAGCAGCTCCCAGGAGGCCTTAGCTCTCTCTTCTGCTTCAGTGGAACGGTAGTAAGCTTTCCGGGTCTCCCAGACTCCTCGCGGCAGCACCCGTTTCCGTACAAGGACACTGAGGACCCCCGGGCTCCCCTGAGCTGAAGAGCCACATTCACACCCCTAGACACTTCGGAGTACCCGTGTGCGTGCCGAGTGAAGGGCAGCAGCTTTCACGCTGCCTCGGGGGAGCTAGATTGCCTCAGCTCACCAACAGCCTCAGGAACATATTCGTAGCTCTAGTTGCAGAAGGCCATGGAAGTGTGCCTCATTACCGTAGTCAGAGCTGTACTGAGAGAAGCACTTTGCTTACAATTCCCTCCAGGACCTCATACCTGAAGTCAACCTAACTCAAGGAGAATGTCGGCTTGGGGAGGGCGGGGGTGGTGGGGGGAGGGATTCCAAGTGCAACCAGAGCACAGTTTCTGGTGTAAAGCCGCAGGCTTTGGGACGATTCGCAGGACCCAAGAAACCTAGCGCATTCTTTCGTTCAGGCCGTTCACCTCAGGAAGAATACCCTGCATAGAAAAGTTGACTGTGGAAGGACTCCGTGAGAAGCTAGGTCTCTTTGACTTGGTAGAAACCACGGAAGAGTCTGCCCCATGTCAACCTGGAAATGGCCGTTTGAGACAAGCCTTGCTTTCCCGCCTTGAAAGCCGCATTTATGCGGCCCCGAAGCTACCTGGAAAGCACTGCTGTGGCCCGGATTCTCATCCGTGCAGGCGTGGCTCTGAGAAGAGAAAGAGTTTCCATGAAAGAAACAGGGTGCCTTCCCGTTGCTGTTTGGGAGCTCATCCTCCCTGCCCTATAGTTACCTTAAAACTCCACTGAGCAGAAGCCTCAAATGAAGGCCCTGAATTGCAGGCAGAATGGTAGGCGCGCGGCAGTTTCCATGAGGCGGTAGTCGTTGCCCTTCCTTAGTGTAACGCTGCTAAGCTTCTCAGGATTCCTAGGCGCCTCGCGTCGGCCCGTGTCTCTGTACGAGGACGCTGTGTAGTCCACGGACCCCTGGGCCTCCCGAGCAACGTCCAGCCCAGGAAGCCCTTCGGAGTACCCCTGTGCGTACGCCTATTGATCGGCAGCATTTGCACACGCCCTTGGGAGAGCTAGATTTCCTCAGCTCTCCAGCAGCTTGCGGAACACGGTTCTAGCCAGTGCAGCGTGCCGTGGACTTCGGCCTCATCGCCCTTGTCTGAGCTGCACTGAGAAAATCCCTCTGCTTTTCAGTATCCCTAGCACCTCATCTCTGAAGTCACCCCACCGCAAGGAGGCATTCAACTAGTGCTCCCACTGCAACTAGAGCACCGTTCTCCGTGTAACACGGCCGGACTTTGGAAGCTGCCCTTCTAGGAACTCATACCCGAAGTCACCGTATCTCAGGGGGAAAGGCGGGCTTGCCTTCCAACTTCCACGAAAGCACAGGTCTCTGTGTAACACTTCAGGCTTTCAGTAGAGGCAAGGGAGCCTAGGAGACCAAAGGCATTCCTTGCTCTAGGCAGTTTGGTACACCCAGAGCACCCTGTGAAGAACGCTTGAAGCAAGTATGTACTAGGTCGCTTTTGCCTTGGCTAGAAAGCACAGATACTTATGCTCCGTGTCATCCTGGGGCTGGTGCCCGATGGGACCAGCCTTGTTTCCGCACCTTGAAGAATCCTCTATTGCGCCTTGAAGCTCCCTGAGAAACACTGCTGTTGCCGGGCCTCTTCTCACGGCAGGCATGGCTGTGAGAGGGAAGAGACGGTTTCACATGGAACCGGGGCACTCCACTTTCTCGGTCAGAGCTCATCCTGGCCTGTTGTATAGCTAAGGGGAAACTCCAAGTGAGGCCTAGCTTCGAAGGAGCACCCTGATATGCCACGCAGCAGGGTAGGAGTGCAGCAGCTTCCCTGAGGCCTTAGTTCTCTCTTCTGCTTCAGTGGAAGGGTTGGAAGCTCTTCGGGACTCCTAGACTCCTCCCGGCGGCACCCGTTTCCGTACAAGGACACGGAGTACCCCGAGGCTCTCCCGAGTCGAAGAGCAACATTCAGACCCGGAGGCACTTTGGAATACTCGCGTGTGTGCCGAGCGAAGGGCAGCAGCTTGCACACCGCCTCAGGGGAGCTAGATTTCCTCAGCACACCAACAGCCTCGGGAACACTGTGGTAGCTTGGGCAGCAGGCCACGGAAGGCTGCATCATTACTGTAGTCGGAGCTGCGCTGAGCAAAACGTCTTGCTTACAATTCCTTCTAGGACCTCATGCCTGAAGTCAGCCTACCTCAAGGAGTAAGTCGGCTTGCCGTCCAAGGGCCTCTAGAGCACAGTTTCTAGGGTAACGCTGCAGGCATTCGGAAGATGCACGTGGGCCTACGACACCTAAGGCGTTCTTTCATTTAAGCAGTTCGCTACACGCGGGGCACCCTGCCTAGAGAAGATGATTCTCGAGGGACCCAGTGAGCAGCTAGGTCTCTTTGGACTTGTTAGAAACCACAGACGCTTCTTCTGCACGTAAACCTGGAAAAGGCAGCCCTCTGAGGCAAGCCTGGTCTTCCCGGCTTGAAAGCTCCATTCATGCGGCCTTGAAGCTTCCTGAACAACGCTGTGGTTGCTGGACTTGTACTCACTGCAGGCATGGCTCTGGAAGCAGCAGAGTTTTCTCGAAAGGAAGAGGGTGCTTTCAGGCCCTGGGCGGGAGCATACCCTGCCCTGCTCTAGAGCGAAGGGGAATCCCGACGTGGGCCGTAGCCTCTACCTAAGGCCCTGATTTGCCATCCAGAAGGGTAGTTTTGCGGCCTTTTCCTTGAGGCCTTTGTCGCACTCCTGCCCTCGTGTAACGGTACTAATCCTGTCAGGACTCCTGGCCCCCTCGCGTCAGCACCCGTGTCCCTACAAGAACTCTGAGTACCCTCAGGCTCCCCTGGGCCTGCTGGGCCACACTCAGACACGTAGGCCCTTCTGGGTGCCCCTGGCTAGGCCCAGTGAAGCGTAACACGCTGCACTCTCTCCTGGGGGGAGCTAGATTGCTTCAGCTCACCAACGGATTCAGGAACACGGTTCTAGCAAGTCCAGCATGCCACGGAAGTCGGCCACATTGCCCTGGTCCGAGCTGTACTGAGAAGAACTCTGCGCTTGCTAGTCCCTCTAGGCACTCACACCTGAAGTCACCGCAGCTCAGGTGCAAAGGCGGCCTGCGTTACAAATTCCGCCAAAGCGCAGATCTCTGTGGAACACTTCAGGGTTTCGGTAGATGCACGGGACCCTGCGAGACCTAGGGCACTCTGTGGTCCCGGCAGTTCGCTACACGCAGAACGTCCTGTGTAAGGAAAGTTGAATCAGGGAAGAGCCAAGTATGTCGCTAGGTCTCTTTTGACTTGACAGAAGTGCCTTGACAGGCACTTAGGCTGCGTGTCTTCCTGGAGCTGCTGCCTGATGGGACTGGCCTCGTTTCGGCACCTTGAGAGGTCCTGTTAACGCGCCTCGCAGCTCCCTGGAAAACACTGCTGTTGTCGGGCCTCCTCTCACGGCAGGCATGGCTGCGAGAGGGAAAAGACGGTTTCGCGAGGAACCGGGGCATTCCAGTTTCTCGGTCAGAGCTCATCCTGTCCTGTTCGGTAGCTAAGGGGAAGCTCCAAGTGAGGCCTAGCTTCGAAGGAGGGCCCTGACATGCCGTGCAGCAGGGTAGGAGTGCAGCAGCTCCCAGGAGGCCTTAGCTCTCTCTTCTGCTTCAGTGGAACGGTAGTAAGCTTTCCGGGTCTCCCAGACTCCTCGCGGCAGCACCCGTTTCCGTACAAGGACACTGAGGACCCCCGGGCTCCCCTGAGCTGAAGAGCCACATTCACACCCCTAGACACTTCGGAGTACCCGTGTGCGTGCCGAGTGAAGGGCAGCAGCTTTCACGCTGCCTCGGGGGAGCTAGATTGCCTCAGCTCACCAACAGCCTCAGGAACATATTCGTAGCTCTAGTTGCAGAAGGCCATGGAAGTGTGCCTCATTACCGTAGTCAGAGCTGTACTGAGAGAAGCACTTTGCTTACAATTCCCTCCAGGACCTCATACCTGAAGTCAACCTAACTCAAGGAGAATGTCGGCTTGGGGAGGGCGGGGGTGGTGGGGGGAGGGATTCCAAGTGCAACCAGAGCACAGTTTCTGGTGTAAAGCCGCAGGCTTTGGGACGATTCGCAGGACCCAAGAAACCTAGCGCATTCTTTCGTTCAGGCCGTTCACCTCAGGAAGAATACCCTGCATAGAAAAGTTGACTGTGGAAGGACTCCATGAGAAGCTAGGTCTCTTTGACTTGGTAGAAACCACGGAAGAGTCTGCCCCATGTCAACCTGGAAATGGCCGTTTGAGACAAGCCTTGCTTTCCCGCCTTGAAAGCCGCATTTATGCGGCCCCGAAGCTACCTGGAAAGCACTGCTGTGGCCCGGATTCTCATCCGTGCAGGCGTGGCTCTGAGAAGAGAAAGAGTTTCCATGAAAGAAACAGGGTGCCTTCCCGTTGCTGTTTGGGAGCTCATCCTCCCTGCCCTATAGTTACCTTAAAACTCCACTGAGCAGAAGCCTCAAATGAAGGCCCTGAATTGCAGGCAGAATGGTAGGCGCGCGGCAGTTTCCATGAGGCGGTAGTCGTTGCCCTTCCTTAGTGTAACGCTGCTAAGCTTCTCAGGATTCCTAGGCGCCTCGCGTCGGCCCGTGTCTCTGTACGAGGACGCTGTGTAGTCCACGGACCCCTGGGCCTCCCGAGCAACGTCCAGCCCAGGAAGCCCTTCGGAGTACCCCTGTGCGTACGCCTATTGATCGGCAGCATTTGCACACGCCCTTGGGAGAGCTAGATTTCCTCAGCTCTCCAGCAGCTTGCGGAACACGGTTCTAGCCAGTGCAGCGTGCCGTGGACTTCGGCCTCATCGCCCTTGTCTGAGCTGCACTGAGAAAATCCCTCTGCTTTTCAGTATCCCTAGCACCTCATCTCTGAAGTCACCCCACCGCAAGGAGGCATTCAACTAGTGCTCCCACTGCAACTAGAGCACCGTTCTCCGTGTAACACGGCCGGACTTTGGAAGCTGCCCTTCTAGGAACTCATACCCGAAGTCACCGTATCTCAGGGGGAAAGGCGGGCTTGCCTTCCAACTTCCACGAAAGCACAGGTCTCTGTGTAACACTTCAGGCTTTCAGTAGAGGCAAGGGAGCCTAGGAGACCAAAGGCATTCCTTGCTCTAGGCAGTTTGGTACACCCAGAGCACCCTGTGAAGAACGCTTGAAGCAAGTATGTACTAGGTCGCTTTTGCCTTGGCTAGAAAGCACAGATACTTATGCTCCGTGTCATCCTGGGGCTGGTGCCCGATGGGACCAGCCTTGTTTCCGCACCTTGAAGAATCCTCTATTGCGCCTTGAAGCTCCCTGAGAAACACTGCTGTTGCCGGGCCTCTTCTCACGGCAGGCATGGCTGTGAGAGGGAAGAGACGGTTTCACATGGAACCGGGGCACTCCACTTTCTCGGTCAGAGCTCATCCTGGCCTGTTGTATAGCTAAGGGGAAACTCCAAGTGAGGCCTAGCTTCGAAGGAGCACCCTGATATGCCACGCAGCAGGGTAGGAGTGCAGCAGCTTCCCTGAGGCCTTAGTTCTCTCTTCTGCTTCAGTGGAAGGGTTGGAAGCTCTTCGGGACTCCTAGACTCCTCCCGGCGGCACCCGTTTCCGTACAAGGACACGGAGTACCCCGAGGCTCTCCCGAGTCGAAGAGCAACATTCAGACCCGGAGGCACTTTGGAATACTCGCGTGTGTGCCGAGCGAAGGGCAGCAGCTTGCACACCGCCTCGGGGGAGCTAGATTTCCTCAGCACACCAACAGCCTCGGGAACACTGTGGTAGCTTGGGCAGCAGGCCACGGAAGGCTGCATCATTACTGTAGTCGGAGCTGCGCTGAGCAAAACGTCTTGCTTACAATTCCTTCTAGGACCTCATGCCTGAAGTCAGCCTACCTCAAGGAGTAAGTCGGCTTGCCGTCCAAGGGCCTCTAGAGCACAGTTTCTAGGGTAACGCTGCAGGCATTCGGAAGATGCACGTGGGCCTACGACACCTAAGGCGTTCTTTCATTTAAGCAGTTCGCTACACGCGGGGCACCCTGCCTAGAGAAGATGATTCTCGAGGGACCCAGTGAGCAGCTAGGTCTCTTTGGACTTGTTAGAAACCACAGACGCTTCTTCTGCACGTAAACCTGGAAAAGGCAGCCCTCTGAGGCAAGCCTGGTCTTCCCGGCTTGAAAGCTCCATTCATGCGGCCTTGAAGCTTCCTGAACAACGCTGTGGTTGCTGGACTTGTACTCACTGCAGGCATGGCTCTGGAAGCAGCAGAGTTTTCTCGAAAGGAAGAGGGTGCTTTCAGGCCCTGGGCGGGAGCATACCCTGCCCTGCTCTAGAGCGAAGGGGAATCCCGACGTGGGCCGTAGCCTCTACCTAAGGCCCTGATTTGCCATCCAGAAGGGTAGTTTTGCGGCCTTTTCCTTGAGGCCTTTGTCGCACTCCTGCCCTCGTGTAACGGTACTAATCCTGTCAGGACTCCTGGCCCCCTCGCGTCAGCACCCGTGTCCCTACAAGAACTCTGAGTACCCTCAGGCTCCCCTGGGCCTGCTGGGCCACACTCAGACACGTAGGCCCTTCTGGGTGCCCCTGGCTAGGCCCAGTGAAGCGTAACACGCTGCACTCTCTCCTGGGGGGAGCTAGATTGCTTCAGCTCACCAACGGATTCAGGAACACGGTTCTAGCAAGTCCAGCATGCCACGGAAGTCGGCCACATTGCCCTGGTCCGAGCTGTACTGAGAAGAACTCTGCGCTTGCTAGTCCCTCTAGGCACTCACACCTGAAGTCACCGCAGCTCAGGTGCAAAGGCGGCCTGCGTTACAAATTCCGCCAAAGCGCAGATCTCTGTGGAACACTTCAGGGTTTCGGTAGATGCACGGGACCCTGCGAGACCTAGGGCACTCTGTGGTCCCGGCAGTTCGCTACACGCAGAACGTCCTGTGTAAGGAAAGTTGAATCAGGGAAGAGCCAAGTATGTCGCTAGGTCTCTTTTGACTTGACAGAAGTGCCTTGACAGGCACTTAGGCTGCGTGTCTTCCTGGAGCTGCTGCCTGATGGGACTGGCCTCGTTTCGGCACCTTGAGAGGTCCTGTTAACGCGCCTCGCAGCTCCCTGGAAAACACTGCTGTTGTCGGGCCTCCTCTCACGGCAGGCATGGCTGCGAGAGGGAAAAGACGGTTTCGCGAGGAACCGGGGCATTCCAGTTTCTCGGTCAGAGCTCATCCTGTCCTGTTCGGTAGCTAAGGGGAAGCTCCAAGTGAGGCCTAGCTTCGAAGGAGGGCCCTGACATGCCGTGCAGCAGGGTAGGAGTGCAGCAGCTCCCAGGAGGCCTTAGCTCTCTCTTCTGCTTCAGTGGAACGGTAGTAAGCTTTCCGGGTCTCCCAGACTCCTCGCGGCAGCACCCGTTTCCGTACAAGGACACTGAGGACCCCCGGGCTCCCCTGAGCTGAAGAGCCACATTCACACCCCTAGACACTTCGGAGTACCCGTGTGCGTGCCGAGTGAAGGGCAGCAGCTTTCACGCTGCCTCGGGGGAGCTAGATTGCCTCAGCTCACCAACAGCCTCAGGAACATATTCGTAGCTCTAGTTGCAGAAGGCCATGGAAGTGTGCCTCATTACCGTAGTCAGAGCTGTACTGAGAGAAGCACTTTGCTTACAATTCCCTCCAGGACCTCATACCTGAAGTCAACCTAACTCAAGGAGAATGTCGGCTTGGGGAGGGCGGGGGTGGTGGGGGGAGGGATTCCAAGTGCAACCAGAGCACAGTTTCTGGTGTAAAGCCGCAGGCTTTGGGACGATTCGCAGGACCCAAGAAACCTAGCGCATTCTTTCGTTCAGGCCGTTCACCTCAGGAAGAATACCCTGCATAGAAAAGTTGACTGTGGAAGGACTCCGTGAGAAGCTAGGTCTCTTTGACTTGGTAGAAACCACGGAAGAGTCTGCCCCATGTCAACCTGGAAATGGCCGTTTGAGACAAGCCTTGCTTTCCCGCCTTGAAAGCCGCATTTATGCGGCCCCGAAGCTACCTGGAAAGCACTGCTGTGGCCCGGATTCTCATCCGTGCAGGCGTGGCTCTGAGAAGAGAAAGAGTTTCCATGAAAGAAACAGGGTGCCTTCCCGTTGCTGTTTGGGAGCTCATCCTCCCTGCCCTATAGTTACCTTAAAACTCCACTGAGCAGAAGCCTCAAATGAAGGCCCTGAATTGCAGGCAGAATGGTAGGCGCGCGGCAGTTTCCATGAGGCGGTAGTCGTTGCCCTTCCTTAGTGTAACGCTGCTAAGCTTCTCAGGATTCCTAGGCGCCTCGCGTCGGCCCGTGTCTCTGTACGAGGACGCTGTGTAGTCCACGGACCCCTGGGCCTCCCGAGCAACGTCCAGCCCAGGAAGCCCTTCGGAGTACCCCTGTGCGTACGCCTATTGATCGGCAGCATTTGCACACGCCCTTGGGAGAGCTAGATTTCCTCAGCTCTCCAGCAGCTTGCGGAACACGGTTCTAGCCAGTGCAGCGTGCCGTGGACTTCGGCCTCATCGCCCTTGTCTGAGCTGCACTGAGAAAATCCCTCTGCTTTTCAGTATCCCTAGCACCTCATCTCTGAAGTCACCCCACCGCAAGGAGGCATTCAACTAGTGCTCCCACTGCAACTAGAGCACCGTTCTCCGTGTAACACGGCCGGACTTTGGAAGCTGCCCTTCTAGGAACTCATACCCGAAGTCACCGTATCTCAGGGGGAAAGGCGGGCTTGCCTTCCAACTTCCACGAAAGCACAGGTCTCTGTGTAACACTTCAGGCTTTCAGTAGAGGCAAGGGAGCCTAGGAGACCAAAGGCATTCCTTGCTCTAGGCAGTTTGGTACACCCAGAGCACCCTGTGAAGAACGCTTGAAGCAAGTATGTACTAGGTCGCTTTTGCCTTGGCTAGAAAGCACAGATACTTATGCTCCGTGTCATCCTGGGGCTGGTGCCCGATGGGACCAGCCTTGTTTCCGCACCTTGAAGAATCCTCTATTGCGCCTTGAAGCTCCCTGAGAAACACTGCTGTTGCCGGGCCTCTTCTCACGGCAGGCATGGCTGTGAGAGGGAAGAGACGGTTTCACATGGAACCGGGGCACTCCACTTTCTCGGTCAGAGCTCATCCTGGCCTGTTGTATAGCTAAGGGGAAACTCCAAGTGAGGCCTAGCTTCGAAGGAGCACCCTGATATGCCACGCAGCAGGGTAGGAGTGCAGCAGCTTCCCTGAGGCCTTAGTTCTCTCTTCTGCTTCAGTGGAAGGGTTGGAAGCTCTTCGGGACTCCTAGACTCCTCCCGGCGGCACCCGTTTCCGTACAAGGACACGGAGTACCCCGAGGCTCTCCCGAGTCGAAGAGCAACATTCAGACCCGGAGGCACTTTGGAATACTCGCGTGTGTGCCGAGCGAAGGGCAGCAGCTTGCACACCGCCTCGGGGGAGCTAGATTTCCTCAGCACACCAACAGCCTCGGGAACACTGTGGTAGCTTGGGCAGCAGGCCACGGAAGGCTGCATCATTACTGTAGTCGGAGCTGCGCTGAGCAAAACGTCTTGCTTACAATTCCTTCTAGGACCTCATGCCTGAAGTCAGCCTACCTCAAGGAGTAAGTCGGCTTGCCGTCCAAGGGCCTCTAGAGCACAGTTTCTAGGGTAACGCTGCAGGCATTCGGAAGATGCACGTGGGCCTACGACACCTAAGGCGTTCTTTCATTTAAGCAGTTCGCTACACGCGGGGCACCCTGCCTAGAGAAGATGATTCTCGAGGGACCCAGTGAGCAGCTAGGTCTCTTTGGACTTGTTAGAAACCACAGACGCTTCTTCTGCACGTAAACCTGGAAAAGGCAGCCCTCTGAGGCAAGCCTGGTCTTCCCGGCTTGAAAGCTCCATTCATGCGGCCTTGAAGCTTCCTGAACAACGCTGTGGTTGCTGGACTTGTACTCACTGCAGGCATGGCTCTGGAAGCAGCAGAGTTTTCTCGAAAGGAAGAGGGTGCTTTCAGGCCCTGGGCGGGAGCATACCCTGCCCTGCTCTAGAGCGAAGGGGAATCCCGACGTGGGCCGTAGCCTCTACCTAAGGCCCTGATTTGCCATCCAGAAGGGTAGTTTTGCGGCCTTTTCCTTGAGGCCTTTGTCGCACTCCTGCCCTCGTGTAACGGTACTAATCCTGTCAGGACTCCTGGCCCCCTCGCGTCAGCACCCGTGTCCCTACAAGAACTCTGAGTACCCTCAGGCTCCCCTGGGCCTGCTGGGCCACACTCAGACACGTAGGCCCTTCTGGGTGCCCCTGGCTAGGCCCAGTGAAGCGTAACACGCTGCACTCTCTCCTGGGGGGAGCTAGATTGCTTCAGCTCACCAACGGATTCAGGAACACGGTTCTAGCAAGTCCAGCATGCCACGGAAGTCGGCCACATTGCCCTGGTCCGAGCTGTACTGAGAAGAACTCTGCGCTTGCTAGTCCCTCTAGGCACTCACACCTGAAGTCACCGCAGCTCAGGTGCAAAGGCGGCCTGCGTTACAAATTCCGCCAAAGCGCAGATCTCTGTGGAACACTTCAGGGTTTCGGTAGATGCACGGGACCCTGCGAGACCTAGGGCACTCTGTGGTCCCGGCAGTTCGCTACACGCAGAACGTCCTGTGTAAGGAAAGTTGAATCAGGGAAGAGCCAAGTATGTCGCTAGGTCTCTTTTGACTTGACAGAAGTGCCTTGACAGGCACTTAGGCTGCGTGTCTTCCTGGAGCTGCTGCCTGATGGGACTGGCCTCATTTCGGCACCTTGAGAGGTCCTGTTAACGCGCCTCGCAGCTCCCTGGAAAACACTGCTGTTGTCGGGCCTCCTCTCACGGCAGGCATGGCTGCGAGAGGGAAAAGACGGTTTCGCGAGGAACCGGGGCATTCCAGTTTCTCGGTCAGAGCTCATCCTGTCCTGTTCGGTAGCTAAGGGGAAGCTCCAAGTGAGGCCTAGCTTCGAAGGAGGGCCCTGACATGCCGTGCAGCAGGGTAGGAGTGCAGCAGCTCCCAGGAGGCCTTAGCTCTCTCTTCTGCTTCAGTGGAACGGTAGTAAGCTTTCCGGGTCTCCCAGACTCCTCGCGGCAGCACCCGTTTCCGTACAAGGACACTGAGGACCCCCGGGCTCCCCTGAGCTGAAGAGCCACATTCACACCCCTAGACACTTCGGAGTACCCGTGTGCGTGCCGAGTGAAGGGCAGCAGCTTTCACGCTGCCTCGGGGGAGCTAGATTGCCTCAGCTCACCAACAGCCTCAGGAACATATTCGTAGCTCTAGTTGCAGAAGGCCATGGAAGTGTGCCTCATTACCGTAGTCAGAGCTGTACTGAGAGAAGCACTTTGCTTACAATTCCCTCCAGGACCTCATACCTGAAGTCAACCTAACTCAAGGAGAATGTCGGCTTGGGGAGGGCGGGGGTGGTGGGGGGAGGGATTCCAAGTGCAACCAGAGCACAGTTTCTGGTGTAAAGCCGCAGGCTTTGGGACGATTCGCAGGACCCAAGAAACCTAGCGCATTCTTTCGTTCAGGCCGTTCACCTCAGGAAGAATACCCTGCATAGAAAAGTTGACTGTGGAAGGACTCCGTGAGAAGCTAGGTCTCTTTGACTTGGTAGAAACCACGGAAGAGTCTGCCCCATGTCAACCTGGAAATGGCCGTTTGAGACAAGCCTTGCTTTCCCGCCTTGAAAGCCGCATTTATGCGGCCCCGAAGCTACCTGGAAAGCACTGCTGTGGCCCGGATTCTCATCCGTGCAGGCGTGGCTCTGAGAAGAGAAAGAGTTTCCATGAAAGAAACAGGGTGCCTTCCCGTTGCTGTTTGGGAGCTCATCCTCCCTGCCCTATAGTTACCTTAAAACTCCACTGAGCAGAAGCCTCAAATGAAGACCCTGAATTGCAGGCAGAATGGTAGGCGCGCGGCAGTTTCCATGAGGTGGTAGTCGTTGCCCTTCCTTAGTGTAACGCTGCTAAGCTTCTCAGGATTCCTAGGCGCCTCGCGTCGGCCCGTGTCTCTGTACGAGGACGCTGTGTAGTCCACGGACCCCTGGGCCTCCCGAGCAACGTCCAGCCCAGGAAGCCCTTCGGAGTACCCCTGTGCGTACGCCTATTGATCGGCAGCATTTGCACACGCCCTTGGGAGAGCTAGATTTCCTCAGCTCTCCAGCAGCTTGCGGAACACGGTTCTAGCCAGTGCAGCGTGCCGTGGACTTCGGCCTCATCGCCCTTGTCTGAGCTGCACTGAGAAAATCCCTCTGCTTTTCAGTATCCCTAGCACCTCATCTCTGAAGTCACCCCACCGCAAGGAGGCATTCAACTAGTGCTCCCACTGCAACTAGAGCACCGTTCTCCGTGTAACACGGCCGGACTTTGGAAGCTGCCCTTCTAGGAACTCATACCCGAAGTCACCGTATCTCAGGGGGAAAGGCGGGCTTGCCTTCCAACTTCCACGAAAGCACAGGTCTCTGTGTAACACTTCAGGCTTTCAGTAGAGGCAAGGGAGCCTAGGAGACCAAAGGCATTCCTTGCTCTAGGCAGTTTGGTACACCCAGAGCACCCTGTGAAGAACGCTTGAAGCAAGTATGTACTAGGTCGCTTTTGCCTTGGCTAGAAAGCACAGATACTTATGCTCCGTGTCATCCTGGGGCTGGTGCCCGATGGGACCAGCCTTGTTTCCGCACCTTGAAGAATCCTCTATTGCGCCTTGAAGCTCCCTGAGAAACACTGCTGTTGCCGGGCCTCTTCTCACGGCAGGCATGGCTGTGAGAGGGAAGAGACGGTTTCACATGGAACCGGGGCACTCCACTTTCTCGGTCAGAGCTCATCCTGGCCTGTTGTATAGCTAAGGGGAAACTCCAAGTGAGGCCTAGCTTCGAAGGAGCACCCTGATATGCCACGCAGCAGGGTAGGAGTGCAGCAGCTTCCCTGAGGCCTTAGTTCTCTCTTCTGCTTCAGTGGAAGGGTTGGAAGCTCTTCGGGACTCCTAGACTCCTCCCGGCGGCACCCGTTTCCGTACAAGGACACGGAGTACCCCGAGGCTCTCCCGAGTCGAAGAGCAACATTCAGACCCGGAGGCACTTTGGAATACTCGCGTGTGTGCCGAGCGAAGGGCAGCAGCTTGCACACCGCCTCGGGGGAGCTAGATTTCCTCAGCACACCAACAGCCTCGGGAACACTGTGGTAGCTTGGGCAGCAGGCCACGGAAGGCTGCATCATTACTGTAGTCGGAGCTGCGCTGAGCAAAACGTCTTGCTTACAATTCCTTCTAGGACCTCATGCCTGAAGTCAGCCTACCTCAAGGAGTAAGTCGGCTTGCCGTCCAAGGGCCTCTAGAGCACAGTTTCTAGGGTAACGCTGCAGGCATTCGGAAGATGCACGTGGGCCTACGACACCTAAGGCGTTCTTTCATTTAAGCAGTTCGCTACACGCGGGGCACCCTGCCTAGAGAAGATGATTCTCGAGGGACCCAGTGAGCAGCTAGGTCTCTTTGGACTTGTTAGAAACCACAGACGCTTCTTCTGCACGTAAACCTGGAAAAGGCAGCCCTCTGAGGCAAGCCTGGTCTTCCCGGCTTGAAAGCTCCATTCATGCGGCCTTGAAGCTTCCTGAACAACGCTGTGGTTGCTGGACTTGTACTCACTGCAGGCATGGCTCTGGAAGCAGCAGAGTTTTCTCGAAAGGAAGAGGGTGCTTTCAGGCCCTGGGCGGGAGCATACCCTGCCCTGCTCTAGAGCGAAGGGGAATCCCGACGTGGGCCGTAGCCTCTACCTAAGGCCCTGATTTGCCATCCAGAAGGGTAGTTTTGCGGCCTTTTCCTTGAGGCCTTTGTCGCACTCCTGCCCTCGTGTAACGGTACTAATCCTGTCAGGACTCCTGGCCCCCTCGCGTCAGCACCCGTGTCCCTACAAGAACTCTGAGTACCCTCAGGCTCCCCTGGGCCTGCTGGGCCACACTCAGACACGTAGGCCCTTCTGGGTGCCCCTGGCTAGGCCCAGTGAAGCGTAACACGCTGCACTCTCTCCTGGGGGGAGCTAGATTGCTTCAGCTCACCAACGGATTCAGGAACACGGTTCTAGCAAGTCCAGCATGCCACGGAAGTCGGCCACATTGCCCTGGTCCGAGCTGTACTGAGAAGAACTCTGCGCTTGCTAGTCCCTCTAGGCACTCACACCTGAAGTCACCGCAGCTCAGGTGCAAAGGCGGCCTGCGTTACAAATTCCGCCAAAGCGCAGATCTCTGTGGAACACTTCAGGGTTTCGGTAGATGCACGGGACCCTGCGAGACCTAGGGCACTCTGTGGTCCCGGCAGTTCGCTACACGCAGAACGTCCTGTGTAAGGAAAGTTGAATCAGGGAAGAGCCAAGTATGTCGCTAGGTCTCTTTTGACTTGACAGAAGTGCCTTGACAGGCACTTAGGCTGCGTGTCTTCCTGGAGCTGCTGCCTGATGGGACTGGCCTCGTTTCGGCACCTTGAGAGGTCCTGTTAACGCGCCTCGCAGCTCCCTGGAAAACACTGCTGTTGTCGGGCCTCCTCTCACGGCAGGCATGGCTGCGAGAGGGAAAAGACGGTTTCGCGAGGAACCGGGGCATTCCAGTTTCTCGGTCAGAGCTCATCCTGTCCTGTTCGGTAGCTAAGGGGACGCTCCAAGTGAGGCCTAGCTTCGAAGGAGGGCCCTGACATGCCGTGCAGCAGGGTAGGAGTGCAGCAGCTCCCAGGAGGCCTTAGCTCTCTCTTCTGCTTCAGTGGAACGGTAGTAAGCTTTCCGGGTCTCCCAGACTCCTCGCGGCAGCACCCGTTTCCGTACAAGGACACTGAGGACCCCCGGGCTCCCCTGAGCTGAAGAGCCACATTCACACCCCTAGACACTTCGGAGTACCCGTGTGCGTGCCGAGTGAAGGGCAGCAGCTTTCACGCTGCCTCGGGGGAGCTAGATTGCCTCAGCTCACCAACAGCCTCAGGAACATATTCGTAGCTCTAGTTGCAGAAGGCCATGGAAGTGTGCCTCATTACCGTAGTCAGAGCTGTACTGAGAGAAGCACTTTGCTTACAATTCCCTCCAGGACCTCATACCTGAAGTCAACCTAACTCAAGGAGAATGTCGGCTTGGGGAGGGCGGGGGTGGTGGGGGGAGGGATTCCAAGTGCAACCAGAGCACAGTTTCTGGTGTAAAGCCGCAGGCTTTGGGACGATTCGCAGGACCCAAGAAACCTAGCGCATTCTTTCGTTCAGGCCGTTCACCTCAGGAAGAATACCCTGCATAGAAAAGTTGACTGTGGAAGGACTCCGTGAGAAGCTAGGTCTCTTTGACTTGGTAGAAACCACGGAAGAGTCTGCCCCATGTCAACCTGGAAATGGCCGTTTGAGACAAGCCTTGCTTTCCCGCCTTGAAAGCCGCATTTATGCGGCCCCGAAGCTACCTGGAAAGCACTGCTGTGGCCCGGATTCTCATCCGTGCAGGCGTGGCTCTGAGAAGAGAAAGAGTTTCCATGAAAGAAACAGGGTGCCTTCCCGTTGCTGTTTGGGAGCTCATCCTCCCTGCCCTATAGTTACCTTAAAACTCCACTGAGCAGAAGCCTCAAATGAAGGCCCTGAATTGCAGGCAGAATGGTAGGCGCGCGGCAGTTTCCATGAGGCGGTAGTCGTTGCCCTTCCCTAGTGTAACGCTGCTAAGCTTCTCAGGATTCCTAGGCGCCTCGCGTCGGCCCGTGTCTCTGTACGAGGACGCTGTGTAGTCCACGGACCCCTGGGCCTCCCGAGCAACGTCCAGCCCAGGAAGCCCTTCGGAGTACCCCTGTGCGTACGCCTATTGATCGGCAGCATTTGCACACGCCCTTGGGAGAGCTAGATTTCCTCAGCTCTCCAGCAGCTTGCGGAACACGGTTCTAGCCAGTGCAGCGTGCCGTGGACTTCGGCCTCATCGCCCTTGTCTGAGCTGCACTGAGAAAATCCCTCTGCTTTTCAGTATCCCTAGCACCTCATCTCTGAAGTCACCCCACCGCAAGGAGGCATTCAACTAGTGCTCCCACTGCAACTAGAGCACCGTTCTCCGTGTAACACGGCCGGACTTTGGAAGCTGCCCTTCTAGGAACTCATACCCGAAGTCACCGTATCTCAGGGGGAAAGGCGGGCTTGCCTTCCAACTTCCACGAAAGCACAGGTCTCTGTGTAACACTTCAGGCTTTCAGTAGAGGCAAGGGAGCCTAGGAGACCAAAGGCATTCCTTGCTCTAGGCAGTTTGGTACACCCAGAGCACCCTGTGAAGAACGCTTGAAGCAAGTATGTACTAGGTCGCTTTTGCCTTGGCTAGAAAGCACAGATACTTATGCTCCGTGTCATCCTGGGGCTGGTGCCCGATGGGACCAGCCTTGTTTCCGCACCTTGAAGAATCCTCTATTGCGCCTTGAAGCTCCCTGAGAAACACTGCTGTTGCCGGGCCTCTTCTCACGGCAGGCATGGCTGTGAGAGGGAAGAGACGGTTTCACATGGAACCGGGGCACTCCACTTTCTCGGTCAGAGCTCATCCTGGCCTGTTGTATAGCTAAGGGGAAACTCCAAGTGAGGCCTAGCTTCGAAGGAGCACCCTGATATGCCACGCAGCAGGGTAGGAGTGCAGCAGCTTCCCTGAGGCCTTAGTTCTCTCTTCTGCTTCAGTGGAAGGGTTGGAAGCTCTTCGGGACTCCTAGACTCCTCCCGGCGGCACCCGTTTCCGTACAAGGACACGGAGTACCCCGAGGCTCTCCCGAGTCGAAGAGCAACATTCAGACCCGGAGGCACTTTGGAATACTCGCGTGTGTGCCGAGCGAAGGGCAGCAGCTTGCACACCGCCTCGGGGGAGCTAGATTTCCTCAGCACACCAACAGCCTCGGGAACACTGTGGTAGCTTGGGCAGCAGGCCACGGAAGGCTGCATCATTACTGTAGTCGGAGCTGCGCTGAGCAAAACGTCTTGCTTACAATTCCTTCTAGGACCTCATGCCTGAAGTCAGCCTACCTCAAGGAGTAAGTCGGCTTGCCGTCCAAGGGCCTCTAGAGCACAGTTTCTAGGGTAACGCTGCAGGCATTCGGAAGATGCACGTGGGCCTACGACACCTAAGGCGTTCTTTCATTTAAGCAGTTCGCTACACGCGGGGCACCCTGCCTAGAGAAGATGATTCTCGAGGGACCCAGTGAGCAGCTAGGTCTCTTTGGACTTGTTAGAAACCACAGACGCTTCTTCTGCACGTAAACCTGGAAAAGGCAGCCCTCTGAGGCAAGCCTGGTCTTCCCGGCTTGAAAGCTCCATTCATGCGGCCTTGAAGCTTCCTGAACAACGCTGTGGTTGCTGGACTTGTACTCACTGCAGGCATGGCTCTGGAAGCAGCAGAGTTTTCTCGAAAGGAAGAGGGTGCTTTCAGGCCCTGGGCGGGAGCATACCCTGCCCTGCTCTAGAGCGAAGGGGAATCCCGACGTGGGCCGTAGCCTCTACCTAAGGCCCTGATTTGCCATCCAGAAGGGTAGTTTTGCGGCCTTTTCCTTGAGGCCTTTGTCGCACTCCTGCCCTCGTGTAACGGTACTAATCCTGTCAGGACTCCTGGCCCCCTCGCGTCAGCACCCGTGTCCCTACAAGAACTCTGAGTACCCTCAGGCTCCCCTGGGCCTGCTGGGCCACACTCAGACACGTAGGCCCTTCTGGGTGCCCCTGGCTAGGCCCAGTGAAGCGTAACACGCTGCACTCTCTCCTGGGGGGAGCTAGATTGCTTCAGCTCACCAACGGATTCAGGAACACGGTTCTAGCAAGTCCAGCATGCCACGGAAGTCGGCCACATTGCCCTGGTCCGAGCTGTACTGAGAAGAACTCTGCGCTTGCTAGTCCCTCTAGGCACTCACACCTGAAGTCACCGCAGCTCAGGTGCAAAGGCGGCCTGCGTTACAAATTCCGCCAAAGCGCAGATCTCTGTGGAACACTTCAGGGTTTCGGTAGATGCACGGGACCCTGCGAGACCTAGGGCACTCTGTGGTCCCGGCAGTTCGCTACACGCAGAACGTCCTGTGTAAGGAAAGTTGAATCAGGGAAGAGCCAAGTATGTCGCTAGGTCTCTTTTGACTTGACAGAAGTGCCTTGACAGGCACTTAGGCTGCGTGTCTTCCTGGAGCTGCTGCCTGATGGGACTGGCCTCGTTTCGGCACCTTGAGAGGTCCTGTTAACGCGCCTCGCAGCTCCCTGGAAAACACTGCTGTTGTCGGGCCTCCTCTCACGGCAGGCATGGCTGCGAGAGGGAAAAGACGGTTTCGCGAGGAACCGGGGCATTCCAGTTTCTCGGTCAGAGCTCATCCTGTCCTGTTCGGTAGCTAAGGGGAAGCTCCAAGTGAGGCCTAGCTTCGAAGGAGGGCCCTGACATGCCGTGCAGCAGGGTAGGAGTGCAGCAGCTCCCAGGAGGCCTTAGCTCTCTCTTCTGCTTCAGTGGAACGGTAGTAAGCTTTCCGGGTCTCCCAGACTCCTCGCGGCAGCACCCGTTTCCGTACAAGGACACTGAGGACCCCCGGGCTCCCCTGAGCTGAAGAGCCACATTCACACCCCTAGACACTTCGGAGTACCCGTGTGCGTGCCGAGTGAAGGGCAGCAGCTTTCACGCTGCCTCGGGGGAGCTAGATTGCCTCAGCTCACCAACAGCCTCAGGAACATATTCGTAGCTCTAGTTGCAGAAGGCCATGGAAGTGTGCCTCATTACCGTAGTCAGAGCTGTACTGAGAGAAGCACTTTGCTTACAATTCCCTCCAGGACCTCATACCTGAAGTCAACCTAACTCAAGGAGAATGTCGGCTTGGGGAGGGCGGGGGTGGTGGGGGGAGGGATTCCAAGTGCAACCAGAGCACAGTTTCTGGTGTAAAGCCGCAGGCTTTGGGACGATTCGCAGGACCCAAGAAACCTAGCGCATTCTTTCGTTCAGGCCGTTCACCTCAGGAAGAATACCCTGCATAGAAAAGTTGACTGTGGAAGGACTCCATGAGAAGCTAGGTCTCTTTGACTTGGTAGAAACCACGGAAGAGTCTGCCCCATGTCAACCTGGAAATGGCCGTTTGAGACAAGCCTTGCTTTCCCGCCTTGAAAGCCGCATTTATGCGGCCCCGAAGCTACCTGGAAAGCACTGCTGTGGCCCGGATTCTCATCCGTGCAGGCGTGGCTCTGAGAAGAGAAAGAGTTTCCATGAAAGAAACAGGGTGCCTTCCCGTTGCTGTTTGGGAGCTCATCCTCCCTGCCCTATAGTTACCTTAAAACTCCACTGAGCAGAAGCCTCAAATGAAGGCCCTGAATTGCAGGCAGAATGGTAGGCGCGCGGCAGTTTCCATGAGGCGGTAGTCGTTGCCCTTCCTTAGTGTAACGCTGCTAAGCTTCTCAGGATTCCTAGGCGCCTCGCGTCGGCCCGTGTCTCTGTACGAGGACGCTGTGTAGTCCACGGACCCCTGGGCCTCCCGAGCAACGTCCAGCCCAGGAAGCCCTTCGGAGTACCCCTGTGCGTACGCCTATTGATCGGCAGCATTTGCACACGCCCTTGGGAGAGCTAGATTTCCTCAGCTCTCCAGCAGCTTGCGGAACACGGTTCTAGCCAGTGCAGCGTGCCGTGGACTTCGGCCTCATCGCCCTTGTCTGAGCTGCACTGAGAAAATCCCTCTGCTTTTCAGTATCCCTAGCACCTCATCTCTGAAGTCACCCCACCGCAAGGAGGCATTCAACTAGTGCTCCCACTGCAACTAGAGCACCGTTCTCCGTGTAACACGGCCGGACTTTGGAAGCTGCCCTTCTAGGAACTCATACCCGAAGTCACCGTATCTCAGGGGGAAAGGCGGGCTTGCCTTCCAACTTCCACGAAAGCACAGGTCTCTGTGTAACACTTCAGGCTTTCAGTAGAGGCAAGGGAGCCTAGGAGACCAAAGGCATTCCTTGCTCTAGGCAGTTTGGTACACCCAGAGCACCCTGTGAAGAACGCTTGAAGCAAGTATGTACTAGGTCGCTTTTGCCTTGGCTAGAAAGCACAGATACTTATGCTCCGTGTCATCCTGGGGCTGGTGCCCGATGGGACCAGCCTTGTTTCCGCACCTTGAAGAATCCTCTATTGCGCCTTGAAGCTCCCTGAGAAACACTGCTGTTGCCGGGCCTCTTCTCACGGCAGGCATGGCTGTGAGAGGGAAGAGACGGTTTCACATGGAACCGGGGCACTCCACTTTCTCGGTCAGAGCTCATCCTGGCCTGTTGTATAGCTAAGGGGAAACTCCAAGTGAGGCCTAGCTTCGAAGGAGCACCCTGATATGCCACGCAGCAGGGTAGGAGTGCAGCAGCTTCCCTGAGGCCTTAGTTCTCTCTTCTGCTTCAGTGGAAGGGTTGGAAGCTCTTCGGGACTCCTAGACTCCTCCCGGCGGCACCCGTTTCCGTACAAGGACACGGAGTACCCCGAGGCTCTCCCGAGTCGAAGAGCAACATTCAGACCCGGAGGCACTTTGGAATACTCGCGTGTGTGCCGAGCGAAGGGCAGCAGCTTGCACACCGCCTCGGGGGAGCTAGATTTCCTCAGCACACCAACAGCCTCGGGAACACTGTGGTAGCTTGGGCAGCAGGCCACGGAAGGCTGCATCATTACTGTAGTCGGAGCTGCGCTGAGCAAAACGTCTTGCTTACAATTCCTTCTAGGACCTCATGCCTGAAGTCAGCCTACCTCAAGGAGTAAGTCGGCTTGCCGTCCAAGGGCCTCTAGAGCACAGTTTCTAGGGTAACGCTGCAGGCATTCGGAAGATGCACGTGGGCCTACGACACCTAAGGCGTTCTTTCATTTAAGCAGTTCGCTACACGCGGGGCACCCTGCCTAGAGAAGATGATTCTCGAGGGACCCAGTGAGCAGCTAGGTCTCTTTGGACTTGTTAGAAACCACAGACGCTTCTTCTGCACGTAAACCTGGAAAAGGCAGCCCTCTGAGGCAAGCCTGGTCTTCCCGGCTTGAAAGCTCCATTCATGCGGCCTTGAAGCTTCCTGAACAACGCTGTGGTTGCTGGACTTGTACTCACTGCAGGCATGGCTCTGGAAGCAGCAGAGTTTTCTCGAAAGGAAGAGGGTGCTTTCAGGCCCTGGGCGGGAGCATACCCTGCCCTGCTCTAGAGCGAAGGGGAATCCCGACGTGGGCCGTAGCCTCTACCTAAGGCCCTGATTTGCCATCCAGAAGGGTAGTTTTGCGGCCTTTTCCTTGAGGCCTTTGTCGCACTCCTGCCCTCGTGTAACGGTACTAATCCTGTCAGGACTCCTGGCCCCCTCGCGTCAGCACCCGTGTCCCTACAAGAACTCTGAGTACCCTCAGGCTCCCCTGGGCCTGCTGGGCCACACTCAGACACGTAGGCCCTTCTGGGTGCCCCTGGCTAGGCCCAGTGAAGCGTAACACGCTGCACTCTCTCCTGGGGGGAGCTAGATTGCTTCAGCTCACCAACGGATTCAGGAACACGGTTCTAGCAAGTCCAGCATGCCACGGAAGTCGGCCACATTGCCCTGGTCCGAGCTGTACTGAGAAGAACTCTGCGCTTGCTAGTCCCTCTAGGCACTCACACCTGAAGTCACCGCAGCTCAGGTGCAAAGGCGGCCTGCGTTACAAATTCCGCCAAAGCGCAGATCTCTGTGGAACACTTCAGGGTTTCGGTAGATGCACGGGACCCTGCGAGACCTAGGGCACTCTGTGGTCCCGGCAGTTCGCTACACGCAGAACGTCCTGTGTAAGGAAAGTTGAATCAGGGAAGAGCCAAGTATGTCGCTAGGTCTCTTTTGACTTGACAGAAGTGCCTTGACAGGCACTTAGGCTGCGTGTCTTCCTGGAGCTGTTGCCTGATGGGACTGGCCTCGTTTCGGCACCTTGAGAGGTCCTGTTAACGCGCCTCGCAGCTCCCTGGAAAACACTGCTGTTGTCGGGCCTCCTCTCACGGCAGGCATGGCTGCGAGAGGGAAAAGACGGTTTCGCGAGGAACCGGGGCATTCCAGTTTCTCGGTCAGAGCTCATCCTGTCCTGTTCGGTAGCTAAGGGGAAGCTCCAAGTGAGGCCTAGCTTCGAAGGAGGGCCCTGACATGCCGTGCAGCAGGGTAGGAGTGCAGCAGCTCCCAGGAGGCCTTAGCTCTCTCTTCTGCTTCAGTGGAACGGTAGTAAGCTTTCCGGGTCTCCCAGACTCCTCGCGGCAGCACCCGTTTCCGTACAAGGACACTGAGGACCCCCGGGCTCCCCTGAGCTGAAGAGCCACATTCACACCCCTAGACACTTCGGAGTACCCGTGTGCGTGCCGAGTGAAGGGCAGCAGCTTTCACGCTGCCTCGGGGGAGCTAGATTGCCTCAGCTCACCAACAGCCTCAGGAACATATTCGTAGCTCTAGTTGCAGAAGGCCATGGAAGTGTGCCTCATTACCGTAGTCAGAGCTGTACTGAGAGAAGCACTTTGCTTACAATTCCCTCCAGGACCTCATACCTGAAGTCAACCTAACTCAAGGAGAATGTCGGCTTGGGGAGGGCGGGGGTGGTGGGGGGAGGGATTCCAAGTGCAACCAGAGCACAGTTTCTGGTGTAAAGCCGCAGGCTTTGGGACGATTCGCAGGACCCAAGAAACCTAGCGCATTCTTTCGTTCAGGCCGTTCACCTCAGGAAGAATACCCTGCATAGAAAAGTTGACTGTGGAAGGACTCCGTGAGAAGCTAGGTCTCTTTGACTTGGTAGAAACCACGGAAGAGTCTGCCCCATGTCAACCTGGAAATGGCCGTTTGAGACAAGCCTTGCTTTCCCGCCTTGAAAGCCGCATTTATGCGGCCCCGAAGCTACCTGGAAAGCACTGCTGTGGCCCGGATTCTCATCCGTGCAGGCGTGGCTCTGAGAAGAGAAAGAGTTTCCATGAAAGAAACAGGGTGCCTTCCCGTTGCTGTTTGGGAGCTCATCCTCCCTGCCCTATAGTTACCTTAAAACTCCACTGAGCAGAAGCCTCAAATGAAGGCCCTGAATTGCAGGCAGAATGGTAGGCGCGCGGCAGTTTCCATGAGGCGGTAGTCGTTGCCCTTCCTTAGTGTAACGCTGCTAAGCTTCTCAGGATTCCTAGGCGCCTCGCGTCGGCCCGTGTCTCTGTACGAGGACGCTGTGTAGTCCACGGACCCCTGGGCCTCCCGAGCAACGTCCAGCCCAGGAAGCCCTTCGGAGTACCCCTGTGCGTACGCCTATTGATCGGCAGCATTTGCACACGCCCTTGGGAGAGCTAGATTTCCTCAGCTCTCCAGCAGCTTGCGGAACACGGTTCTAGCCAGTGCAGCGTGCCGTGGACTTCGGCCTCATCGCCCTTGTCTGAGCTGCACTGAGAAAATCCCTCTGCTTTTCAGTATCCCTAGCACCTCATCTCTGAAGTCACCCCACCGCAAGGAGGCATTCAACTAGTGCTCCCACTGCAACTAGAGCACCGTTCTCCGTGTAACACGGCCGGACTTTGGAAGCTGCCCTTCTAGGAACTCATACCCGAAGTCACCGTATCTCAGGGGGAAAGGCGGGCTTGCCTTCCAACTTCCACGAAAGCACAGGTCTCTGTGTAACACTTCAGGCTTTCAGTAGAGGCAAGGGAGCCTAGGAGACCAAAGGCATTCCTTGCTCTAGGCAGTTTGGTACACCCAGAGCACCCTGTGAAGAACGCTTGAAGCAAGTATGTACTAGGTCGCTTTTGCCTTGGCTAGAAAGCACAGATACTTATGCTCCGTGTCATCCTGGGGCTGGTGCCCGATGGGACCAGCCTTGTTTCCGCACCTTGAAGAATCCTCTATTGCGCCTTGAAGCTCCCTGAGAAACACTGCTGTTGCCGGGCCTCTTCTCACGGCAGGCATGGCTGTGAGAGGGAAGAGACGGTTTCACATGGAACCGGGGCACTCCACTTTCTCGGTCAGAGCTCATCCTGGCCTGTTGTATAGCTAAGGGGAAACTCCAAGTGAGGCCTAGCTTCGAAGGAGCACCCTGATATGCCACGCAGCAGGGTAGGAGTGCAGCAGCTTCCCTGAGGCCTTAGTTCTCTCTTCTGCTTCAGTGGAAGGGTTGGAAGCTCTTCGGGACTCCTAGACTCCTCCCGGCGGCACCCGTTTCCGTACAAGGACACGGAGTACCCCGAGGCTCTCCCGAGTCGAAGAGCAACATTCAGACCCGGAGGCACTTTGGAATACTCGCGTGTGTGCCGAGCGAAGGGCAGCAGCTTGCACACCGCCTCGGGGGAGCTAGATTTCCTCAGCACACCAACAGCCTCGGGAACACTGTGGTAGCTTGGGCAGCAGGCCACGGAAGGCTGCATCATTACTGTAGTCGGAGCTGCGCTGAGCAAAACGTCTTGCTTACAATTCCTTCTAGGACCTCATGCCTGAAGTCAGCCTACCTCAAGGAGTAAGTCGGCTTGCCGTCCAAGGGCCTCTAGAGCACAGTTTCTAGGGTAACGCTGCAGGCATTCGGAAGATGCACGTGGGCCTACGACACCTAAGGCGTTCTTTCATTTAAGCAGTTCGCTACACGCGGGGCACCCTGCCTAGAGAAGATGATTCTCGAGGGACCCAGTGAGCAGCTAGGTCTCTTTGGACTTGTTAGAAACCACAGACGCTTCTTCTGCACGTAAACCTGGAAAAGGCAGCCCTCTGAGGCAAGCCTGGTCTTCCCGGCTTGAAAGCTCCATTCATGCGGCCTTGAAGCTTCCTGAACAACGCTGTGGTTGCTGGACTTGTACTCACTGCAGGCATGGCTCTGGAAGCAGCAGAGTTTTCTCGAAAGGAAGAGGGTGCTTTCAGGCCCTGGGCGGGAGCATACCCTGCCCTGCTCTAGAGCGAAGGGGAATCCCGACGTGGGCCGTAGCCTCTACCTAAGGCCCTGATTTGCCATCCAGAAGGGTAGTTTTGCGGCCTTTTCCTTGAGGCCTTTGTCGCACTCCTGCCCTCGTGTAACGGTACTAATCCTGTCAGGACTCCTGGCCCCCTCGCGTCAGCACCCGTGTCCCTACAAGAACTCTGAGTACCCTCAGGCTCCCCTGGGCCTGCTGGGCCACACTCAGACACGTAGGCCCTTCTGGGTGCCCCTGGCTAGGCCCAGTGAAGCGTAACACGCTGCACTCTCTCCTGGGGGGAGCTAGATTGCTTCAGCTCACCAACGGATTCAGGAACACGGTTCTAGCAAGTCCAGCATGCCACGGAAGTCGGCCACATTGCCCTGGTCCGAGCTGTACTGAGAAGAACTCTGCGCTTGCTAGTCCCTCTAGGCACTCACACCTGAAGTCACCGCAGCTCAGGTGCAAAGGCGGCCTGCGTTACAAATTCCGCCAAAGCGCAGATCTCTGTGGAACACTTCAGGGTTTCGGTAGATGCACGGGACCCTGCGAGACCTAGGGCACTCTGTGGTCCCGGCAGTTCGCTACACGCAGAACGTCCTGTGTAAGGAAAGTTGAATCAGGGAAGAGCCAAGTATGTCGCTAGGTCTCTTTTGACTTGACAGAAGTGCCTTGACAGGCACTTAGGCTGCGTGTCTTCCTGGAGCTGCTGCCTGATGGGACTGGCCTCATTTCGGCACCTTGAGAGGTCCTGTTAACGCGCCTCGCAGCTCCCTGGAAAACACTGCTGTTGTCGGGCCTCCTCTCACGGCAGGCATGGCTGCGAGAGGGAAAAGACGGTTTCGCGAGGAACCGGGGCATTCCAGTTTCTCGGTCAGAGCTCATCCTGTCCTGTTCGGTAGCTAAGGGGAAGCTCCAAGTGAGGCCTAGCTTCGAAGGAGGGCCCTGACATGCCGTGCAGCAGGGTAGGAGTGCAGCAGCTCCCAGGAGGCCTTAGCTCTCTCTTCTGCTTCAGTGGAACGGTAGTAAGCTTTCCGGGTCTCCCAGACTCCTCGCGGCAGCACCCGTTTCCGTACAAGGACACTGAGGACCCCCGGGCTCCCCTGAGCTGAAGAGCCACATTCACACCCCTAGACACTTCGGAGTACCCGTGTGCGTGCCGAGTGAAGGGCAGCAGCTTTCACGCTGCCTCGGGGGAGCTAGATTGCCTCAGCTCACCAACAGCCTCAGGAACATATTCGTAGCTCTAGTTGCAGAAGGCCATGGAAGTGTGCCTCATTACCGTAGTCAGAGCTGTACTGAGAGAAGCACTTTGCTTACAATTCCCTCCAGGACCTCATACCTGAAGTCAACCTAACTCAAGGAGAATGTCGGCTTGGGGAGGGCGGGGGTGGTGGGGGGAGGGATTCCAAGTGCAACCAGAGCACAGTTTCTGGTGTAAAGCCGCAGGCTTTGGGACGATTCGCAGGACCCAAGAAACCTAGCGCATTCTTTCGTTCAGGCCGTTCACCTCAGGAAGAATACCCTGCATAGAAAAGTTGACTGTGGAAGGACTCCGTGAGAAGCTAGGTCTCTTTGACTTGGTAGAAACCACGGAAGAGTCTGCCCCATGTCAACCTGGAAATGGCCGTTTGAGACAAGCCTTGCTTTCCCGCCTTGAAAGCCGCATTTATGCGGCCCCGAAGCTACCTGGAAAGCACTGCTGTGGCCCGGATTCTCATCCGTGCAGGCGTGGCTCTGAGAAGAGAAAGAGTTTCCATGAAAGAAACAGGGTGCCTTCCCGTTGCTGTTTGGGAGCTCATCCTCCCTGCCCTATAGTTACCTTAAAACTCCACTGAGCAGAAGCCTCAAATGAAGACCCTGAATTGCAGGCAGAATGGTAGGCGCGCGGCAGTTTCCATGAGGCGGTAGTCGTTGCCCTTCCTTAGTGTAACGCTGCTAAGCTTCTCAGGATTCCTAGGCGCCTCGCGTCGGCCCGTGTCTCTGTACGAGGACGCTGTGTAGTCCACGGACCCCTGGGCCTCCCGAGCAACGTCCAGCCCAGGAAGCCCTTCGGAGTACCCCTGTGCGTACGCCTATTGATCGGCAGCATTTGCACACGCCCTTGGGAGAGCTAGATTTCCTCAGCTCTCCAGCAGCTTGCGGAACACGGTTCTAGCCAGTGCAGCGTGCCGTGGACTTCGGCCTCATCGCCCTTGTCTGAGCTGCACTGAGAAAATCCCTCTGCTTTTCAGTATCCCTAGCACCTCATCTCTGAAGTCACCCCACCGCAAGGAGGCATTCAACTAGTGCTCCCACTGCAACTAGAGCACCGTTCTCCGTGTAACACGGCCGGACTTTGGAAGCTGCCCTTCTAGGAACTCATACCCGAAGTCACCGTATCTCAGGGGGAAAGGCGGGCTTGCCTTCCAACTTCCACGAAAGCACAGGTCTCTGTGTAACACTTCAGGCTTTCAGTAGAGGCAAGGGAGCCTAGGAGACCAAAGGCATTCCTTGCTCTAGGCAGTTTGGTACACCCAGAGCACCCTGTGAAGAACGCTTGAAGCAAGTATGTACTAGGTCGCTTTTGCCTTGGCTAGAAAGCACAGATACTTATGCTCCGTGTCATCCTGGGGCTGGTGCCCGATGGGACCAGCCTTGTTTCCGCACCTTGAAGAATCCTCTATTGCGCCTTGAAGCTCCCTGAGAAACACTGCTGTTGCCGGGCCTCTTCTCACGGCAGGCATGGCTGTGAGAGGGAAGAGACGGTTTCACATGGAACCGGGGCACTCCACTTTCTCGGTCAGAGCTCATCCTGGCCTGTTGTATAGCTAAGGGGAAACTCCAAGTGAGGCCTAGCTTCGAAGGAGCACCCTGATATGCCACGCAGCAGGGTAGGAGTGCAGCAGCTTCCCTGAGGCCTTAGTTCTCTCTTCTGCTTCAGTGGAAGGGTTGGAAGCTCTTCGGGACTCCTAGACTCCTCCCGGCGGCACCCGTTTCCGTACAAGGACACGGAGTACCCCGAGGCTCTCCCGAGTCGAAGAGCAACATTCAGACCCGGAGGCACTTTGGAATACTCGCGTGTGTGCCGAGCGAAGGGCAGCAGCTTGCACACCGCCTCGGGGGAGCTAGATTTCCTCAGCACACCAACAGCCTCGGGAACACTGTGGTAGCTTGGGCAGCAGGCCACGGAAGGCTGCATCATTACTGTAGTCGGAGCTGCGCTGAGCAAAACGTCTTGCTTACAATTCCTTCTAGGACCTCATGCCTGAAGTCAGCCTACCTCAAGGAGTAAGTCGGCTTGCCGTCCAAGGGCCTCTAGAGCACAGTTTCTAGGGTAACGCTGCAGGCATTCGGAAGATGCACGTGGGCCTACGACACCTAAGGCGTTCTTTCATTTAAGCAGTTCGCTACACGCGGGGCACCCTGCCTAGAGAAGATGATTCTCGAGGGACCCAGTGAGCAGCTAGGTCTCTTTGGACTTGTTAGAAACCACAGACGCTTCTTCTGCACGTAAACCTGGAAAAGGCAGCCCTCTGAGGCAAGCCTGGTCTTCCCGGCTTGAAAGCTCCATTCATGCGGCCTTGAAGCTTCCTGAACAACGCTGTGGTTGCTGGACTTGTACTCACTGCAGGCATGGCTCTGGAAGCAGCAGAGTTTTCTCGAAAGGAAGAGGGTGCTTTCAGGCCCTGGGCGGGAGCATACCCTGCCCTGCTCTAGAGCGAAGGGGAATCCCGACGTGGGCCGTAGCCTCTACCTAAGGCCCTGATTTGCCATCCAGAAGGGTAGTTTTGCGGCCTTTTCCTTGAGGCCTTTGTCGCACTCCTGCCCTCGTGTAACGGTACTAATCCTGTCAGGACTCCTGGCCCCCTCGCGTCAGCACCCGTGTCCCTACAAGAACTCTGAGTACCCTCAGGCTCCCCTGGGCCTGCTGGGCCACACTCAGACACGTAGGTCCTTCTGGGTGCCCCTGGCTAGGCCCAGTGAAGCGTAACACGCTGCACTCTCTCCTGGGGGGAGCTAGATTGCTTCAGCTCACCAACGGATTCAGGAACACGGTTCTAGCAAGTCCAGCATGCCACGGAAGTCGGCCACATTGCCCTGGTCCGAGCTGTACTGAGAAGAACTCTGCGCTTGCTAGTCCCTCTAGGCACTCACACCTGAAGTCACCGCAGCTCAGGTGCAAAGGCGGCCTGCGTTACAAATTCCGCCAAAGCGCAGATCTCTGTGGAACACTTCAGGGTTTCGGTAGATGCACGGGACCCTGCGAGACCTAGGGCACTCTGTGGTCCCGGCAGTTCGCTACACGCAGAACGTCCTGTGTAAGGAAAGTTGAATCAGGGAAGAGCCAAGTATGTCGCTAGGTCTCTTTTGACTTGACAGAAGTGCCTTGACAGGCACTTAGGCTGCGTGTCTTCCTGGAGCTGCTGCCTGATGGGACTGGCCTCGTTTCGGCACCTTGAGAGGTCCTGTTAACGCGCCTCGCAGCTCCCTGGAAAACACTGCTGTTGTCGGGCCTCCTCTCACGGCAGGCATGGCTGCGAGAGGGAAAAGACGGTTTCGCGAGGAACCGGGGCATTCCAGTTTCTCGGTCAGAGCTCATCCTGTCCTGTTCGGTAGCTAAGGGGAAGCTCCAAGTGAGGCCTAGCTTCGAAGGAGGGCCCTGACATGCCGTGCAGCAGGGTAGGAGTGCAGCAGCTCCCAGGAGGCCTTAGCTCTCTCTTCTGCTTCAGTGGAACGGTAGTAAGCTTTCCGGGTCTCCCAGACTCCTCGCGGCAGCACCCGTTTCCGTACAAGGACACTGAGGACCCCCGGGCTCCCCTGAGCTGAAGAGCCACATTCACACCCCTAGACACTTCGGAGTACCCGTGTGCGTGCCGAGTGAAGGGCAGCAGCTTTCACGCTGCCTCGGGGGAGCTAGATTGCCTCAGCTCACCAACAGCCTCAGGAACATATTCGTAGCTCTAGTTGCAGAAGGCCATGGAAGTGTGCCTCATTACCGTAGTCAGAGCTGTACTGAGAGAAGCACTTTGCTTACAATTCCCTCCAGGACCTCATACCTGAAGTCAACCTAACTCAAGGAGAATGTCGGCTTGGGGAGGGCGGGGGTGGTGGGGGGAGGGATTCCAAGTGCAACCAGAGCACAGTTTCTGGTGTAAAGCCGCAGGCTTTGGGACGATTCGCAGGACCCAAGAAACCTAGCGCATTCTTTCGTTCAGGCCGTTCACCTCAGGAAGAATACCCTGCATAGAAAAGTTGACTGTGGAAGGACTCCGTGAGAAGCTAGGTCTCTTTGACTTGGTAGAAACCACGGAAGAGTCTGCCCCATGTCAACCTGGAAATGGCCGTTTGAGACAAGCCTTGCTTTCCCGCCTTGAAAGCCGCATTTATGCGGCCCCGAAGCTACCTGGAAAGCACTGCTGTGGCCCGGATTCTCATCCGTGCAGGCGTGGCTCTGAGAAGAGAAAGAGTTTCCATGAAAGAAACAGGGTGCCTTCCCGTTGCTGTTTGGGAGCTCATCCTCCCTGCCCTATAGTTACCTTAAAACTCCACTGAGCAGAAGCCTCAAATGAAGGCCCTGAATTGCAGGCAGAATGGTAGGCGCGCGGCAGTTTCCATGAGGCGGTAGTCGTTGCCCTTCCTTAGTGTAACGCTGCTAAGCTTCTCAGGATTCCTAGGCGCCTCGCGTCGGCCCGTGTCTCTGTACGAGGACGCTGTGTAGTCCACGGACCCCTGGGCCTCCCGAGCAACGTCCAGCCCAGGAAGCCCTTCGGAGTACCCCTGTGCGTACGCCTATTGATCGGCAGCATTTGCACACGCCCTTGGGAGAGCTAGATTTCCTCAGCTCTCCAGCAGCTTGCGGAACACGGTTCTAGCCAGTGCAGCGTGCCGTGGACTTCGGCCTCATCGCCCTTGTCTGAGCTGCACTGAGAAAATCCCTCTGCTTTTCAGTATCCCTAGCACCTCATCTCTGAAGTCACCCCACCGCAAGGAGGCATTCAACTAGTGCTCCCACTGCAACTAGAGCACCGTTCTCCGTGTAACACGGCCGGACTTTGGAAGCTGCCCTTCTAGGAACTCATACCCGAAGTCACCGTATCTCAGGGGGAAAGGCGGGCTTGCCTTCCAACTTCCACGAAAGCACAGGTCTCTGTGTAACACTTCAGGCTTTCAGTAGAGGCAAGGGAGCCTAGGAGACCAAAGGCATTCCTTGCTCTAGGCAGTTTGGTACACCCAGAGCACCCTGTGAAGAACGCTTGAAGCAAGTATGTACTAGGTCGCTTTTGCCTTGGCTAGAAAGCACAGATACTTATGCTCCGTGTCATCCTGGGGCTGGTGCCCGATGGGACCAGCCTTGTTTCCGCACCTTGAAGAATCCTCTATTGCGCCTTGAAGCTCCCTGAGAAACACTGCTGTTGCCGGGCCTCTTCTCACGGCAGGCATGGCTGTGAGAGGGAAGAGACGGTTTCACATGGAACCGGGGCACTCCACTTTCTCGGTCAGAGCTCATCCTGGCCTGTTGTATAGCTAAGGGGAAACTCCAAGTGAGGCCTAGCTTCGAAGGAGCACCCTGATATGCCACGCAGCAGGGTAGGAGTGCAGCAGCTTCCCTGAGGCCTTAGTTCTCTCTTCTGCTTCAGTGGAAGGGTTGGAAGCTCTTCGGGACTCCTAGACTCCTCCCGGCGGCACCCGTTTCCGTACAAGGACACGGAGTACCCCGAGGCTCTCCCGAGTCGAAGAGCAACATTCAGACCCGGAGGCACTTTGGAATACTCGCGTGTGTGCCGAGCGAAGGGCAGCAGCTTGCACACCGCCTCGGGGGAGCTAGATTTCCTCAGCACACCAACAGCCTCGGGAACACTGTGGTAGCTTGGGCAGCAGGCCACGGAAGGCTGCATCATTACTGTAGTCGGAGCTGCGCTGAGCAAAACGTCTTGCTTACAATTCCTTCTAGGACCTCATGCCTGAAGTCAGCCTACCTCAAGGAGTAAGTCGGCTTGCCGTCCAAGGGCCTCTAGAGCACAGTTTCTAGGGTAACGCTGCAGGCATTCGGAAGATGCACGTGGGCCTACGACACCTAAGGCGTTCTTTCATTTAAGCAGTTCGCTACACGCGGGGCACCCTGCCTAGAGAAGATGATTCTCGAGGGACCCAGTGAGCAGCTAGGTCTCTTTGGACTTGTTAGAAACCACAGACGCTTCTTCTGCACGTAAACCTGGAAAAGGCAGCCCTCTGAGGCAAGCCTGGTCTTCCCGGCTTGAAAGCTCCATTCATGCGGCCTTGAAGCTTCCTGAACAACGCTGTGGTTGCTGGACTTGTACTCACTGCAGGCATGGCTCTGGAAGCAGCAGAGTTTTCTCGAAAGGAAGAGGGTGCTTTCAGGCCCTGGGCGGGAGCATACCCTGCCCTGCTCTAGAGCGAAGGGGAATCCCGACGTGGGCCGTAGCCTCTACCTAAGGCCCTGATTTGCCATCCAGAAGGGTAGTTTTGCGGCCTTTTCCTTGAGGCCTTTGTCGCACTCCTGCCCTCGTGTAACGGTACTAATCCTGTCAGGACTCCTGGCCCCCTCGCGTCAGCACCCGTGTCCCTACAAGAACTCTGAGTACCCTCAGGCTCCCCTGGGCCTGCTGGGCCACACTCAGACACGTAGGCCCTTCTGGGTGGCCCTGGCTAGGCCCAGTGAAGCGTAACACGCTGCACTCTCTCCTGGGGGGAGCTAGATTGCTTCAGCTCACCAACGGATTCAGGAACACGGTTCTAGCAAGTCCAGCATGCCACGGAAGTCGGCCACATTGCCCTGGTCCGAGCTGTACTGAGAAGAACTCTGCGCTTGCTAGTCCCTCTAGGCACTCACACCTGAAGTCACCGCAGCTCAGGTGCAAAGGCGGCCTGCGTTACAAATTCCGCCAAAGCGCAGATCTCTGTGGAACACTTCAGGGTTTCGGTAGATGCACGGGACCCTGCGAGACCTAGGGCACTCTGTGGTCCCGGCAGTTCGCTACACGCAGAACGTCCTGTGTAAGGAAAGTTGAATCAGGGAAGAGCCAAGTATGTCGCTAGGTCTCTTTTGACTTGACAGAAGTGCCTTGACAGGCACTTAGGCTGCGTGTCTTCCTGGAGCTGCTGCCTGATGGGACTGGCCTCGTTTCGGCACCTTGAGAGGTCCTGTTAACGCGCCTCGCAGCTCCCTGGAAAACACTGCTGTTGTCGGGCCTCCTCTCACGGCAGGCATGGCTGCGAGAGGGAAAAGACGGTTTCGCGAGGAACCGGGGCATTCCAGTTTCTCGGTCAGAGCTCATCCTGTCCTGTTCGGTAGCTAAGGGGAAGCTCCAAGTGAGGCCTAGCTTCGAAGGAGGGCCCTGACATGCCGTGCAGCAGGGTAGGAGTGCAGCAGCTCCCAGGAGGCCTTAGCTCTCTCTTCTGCTTCAGTGGAACGGTAGTAAGCTTTCCGGGTCTCCCAGACTCCTCGCGGCAGCACCCGTTTCCGTACAAGGACACTGAGGACCCCCGGGCTCCCCTGAGCTGAAGAGCCACATTCACACCCCTAGACACTTCGGAGTACCCGTGTGCGTGCCGAGTGAAGGGCAGCAGCTTTCACGCTGCCTCGGGGGAGCTAGATTGCCTCAGCTCACCAACAGCCTCAGGAACATATTCGTAGCTCTAGTTGCAGAAGGCCATGGAAGTGTGCCTCATTACCGTAGTCAGAGCTGTACTGAGAGAAGCACTTTGCTTACAATTCCCTCCAGGACCTCATACCTGAAGTCAACCTAACTCAAGGAGAATGTCGGCTTGGGGAGGGCGGGGGTGGTGGGGGGAGGGATTCCAAGTGCAACCAGAGCACAGTTTCTGGTGTAAAGCCGCAGGCTTTGGGACGATTCGCAGGACCCAAGAAACCTAGCGCATTCTTTCGTTCAGGCCGTTCACCTCAGGAAGAATACCCTGCATAGAAAAGTTGACTGTGGAAGGACTCCGTGAGAAGCTAGGTCTCTTTGACTTGGTAGAAACCACGGAAGAGTCTGCCCCATGTCAACCTGGAAATGGCCGTTTGAGACAAGCCTTGCTTTCCCGCCTTGAAAGCCGCATTTATGCGGCCCCGAAGCTACCTGGAAAGCACTGCTGTGGCCCGGATTCTCATCCGTGCAGGCGTGGCTCTGAGAAGAGAAAGAGTTTCCATGAAAGAAACAGGGTGCCTTCCCGTTGCTGTTTGGGAGCTCATCCTCCCTGCCCTATAGTTACCTTAAAACTCCACTGAGCAGAAGCCTCAAATGAAGGCCCTGAATTGCAGGCAGAATGGTAGGCGCGCGGCAGTTTCCATGAGGCGGTAGTCGTTGCCCTTCCTTAGTGTAACGCTGCTAAGCTTCTCAGGATTCCTAGGCGCCTCGCGTCGGCCCGTGTCTCTGTACGAGGACGCTGTGTAGTCCACGGACCCCTGGGCCTCCCGAGCAACGTCCAGCCCAGGAAGCCCTTCGGAGTACCCCTGTGCGTACGCCTATTGATCGGCAGCATTTGCACACGCCCTTGGGAGAGCTAGATTTCCTCAGCTCTCCAGCAGCTTGCGGAACACGGTTCTAGCCAGTGCAGCGTGCCGTGGACTTCGGCCTCATCGCCCTTGTCTGAGCTGCACTGAGAAAATCCCTCTGCTTTTCAGTATCCCTAGCACCTCATCTCTGAAGTCACCCCACCGCAAGGAGGCATTCAACTAGTGCTCCCACTGCAACTAGAGCACCGTTCTCCGTGTAACACGGCCGGACTTTGGAAGCTGCCCTTCTAGGAACTCATACCCGAAGTCACCGTATCTCAGGGGGAAAGGCGGGCTTGCCTTCCAACTTCCACGAAAGCACAGGTCTCTGTGTAACACTTCAGGCTTTCAGTAGAGGCAAGGGAGCCTAGGAGACCAAAGGCATTCCTTGCTCTAGGCAGTTTGGTACACCCAGAGCACCCTGTGAAGAACGCTTGAAGCAAGTATGTACTAGGTCGCTTTTGCCTTGGCTAGAAAGCACAGATACTTATGCTCCGTGTCATCCTGGGGCTGGTGCCCGATGGGACCAGCCTTGTTTCCGCACCTTGAAGAATCCTCTATTGCGCCTTGAAGCTCCCTGAGAAACACTGCTGTTGCCGGGCCTCTTCTCACGGCAGGCATGGCTGTGAGAGGGAAGAGACGGTTTCACATGGAACCGGGGCACTCCACTTTCTCGGTCAGAGCTCATCCTGGCCTGTTGTATAGCTAAGGGGAAACTCCAAGTGAGGCCTAGCTTCGAAGGAGCACCCTGATATGCCACGCAGCAGGGTAGGAGTGCAGCAGCTTCCCTGAGGCCTTAGTTCTCTCTTCTGCTTCAGTGGAAGGGTTGGAAGCTCTTCGGGACTCCTAGACTCCTCCCGGCGGCACCCGTTTCCGTACAAGGACACGGAGTACCCCGAGGCTCTCCCGAGTCGAAGAGCAACATTCAGACCCGGAGGCACTTTGGAATACTCGCGTGTGTGCCGAGCGAAGGGCAGCAGCTTGCACACCGCCTCGGGGGAGCTAGATTTCCTCAGCACACCAACAGCCTCGGGAACACTGTGGTAGCTTGGGCAGCAGGCCACGGAAGGCTGCATCATTACTGTAGTCGGAGCTGCGCTGAGCAAAACGTCTTGCTTACAATTCCTTCTAGGACCTCATGCCTGAAGTCAGCCTACCTCAAGGAGTAAGTCGGCTTGCCGTCCAAGGGCCTCTAGAGCACAGTTTCTAGGGTAACGCTGCAGGCATTCGGAAGATGCACGTGGGCCTACGACACCTAAGGCGTTCTTTCATTTAAGCAGTTCGCTACACGCGGGGCACCCTGCCTAGAGAAGATGATTCTCGAGGGACCCAGTGAGCAGCTAGGTCTCTTTGGACTTGTTAGAAACCACAGACGCTTCTTCTGCACGTAAACCTGGAAAAGGCAGCCCTCTGAGGCAAGCCTGGTCTTCCCGGCTTGAAAGCTCCATTCATGCGGCCTTGAAGCTTCCTGAACAACGCTGTGGTTGCTGGACTTGTACTCACTGCAGGCATGGCTCTGGAAGCAGCAGAGTTTTCTCGAAAGGAAGAGGGTGCTTTCAGGCCCTGGGCGGGAGCATACCCTGCCCTGCTCTAGAGTGAAGGGGAATCCCGACGTGGGCCGTAGCCTCTACCTAAGGCCCTGATTTGCCATCCAGAAGGGTAGTTTTGCGGCCTTTTCCTTGAGGCCTTTGTCGCACTCCTGCCCTCGTGTAACGGTACTAATCCTGTCAGGACTCCTGGCCCCCTCGCGTCAGCACCCGTGTCCCTACAAGAACTCTGAGTACCCTCAGGCTCCCCTGGGCCTGCTGGGCCACACTCAGACACGTAGGCCCTTCTGGGTGCCCCTGGCTAGGCCCAGTGAAGCGTAACACGCTGCACTCTCTCCTGGGGGGAGCTAGATTGCTTCAGCTCACCAACGGATTCAGGAACACGGTTCTAGCAAGTCCAGCATGCCACGGAAGTCGGCCACATTGCCCTGGTCCGAGCTGTACTGAGAAGAACTCTGCGCTTGCTAGTCCCTCTAGGCACTCACACCTGAAGTCACCGCAGCTCAGGTGCAAAGGCGGCCTGCGTTACAAATTCCGCCAAAGCGCAGATCTCTGTGGAACACTTCAGGGTTTCGGTAGATGCACGGGACCCTGCGAGACCTAGGGCACTCTGTGGTCCCGGCAGTTCGCTACACGCAGAACGTCCTGTGTAAGGAAAGTTGAATCAGGGAAGAGCCAAGTATGTCGCTAGGTCTCTTTTGACTTGACAGAAGTGCCTTGACAGGCACTTAGGCTGCGTGTCTTCCTGGAGCTGCTGCCTGATGGGACTGGCCTCGTTTCGGCACCTTGAGAGGTCCTGTTAACGCGCCTCGCAGCTCCCTGGAAAACACTGCTGTTGTCGGGCCTCCTCTCACGGCAGGCATGGCTGCGAGAGGGAAAAGACGGTTTCGCGAGGAACCGGGGCATTCCAGTTTCTCGGTCAGAGCTCATCCTGTCCTGTTCGGTAGCTAAGGGGAAGCTCCAAGTGAGGCCTAGCTTCGAAGGAGGGCCCTGACATGCCGTGCAGCAGGGTAGGAGTGCAGCAGCTCCCAGGAGGCCTTAGCTCTCTCTTCTGCTTCAGTGGAACGGTAGTAAGCTTTCCGGGTCTCCCAGACTCCTCGCGGCAGCACCCGTTTCCGTACAAGGACACTGAGGACCCCCGGGCTCCCCTGAGCTGAAGAGCCACATTCACACCCCTAGACACTTCGGAGTACCCGTGTGCGTGCCGAGTGAAGGGCAGCAGCTTTCACGCTGCCTCGGGGGAGCTAGATTGCCTCAGCTCACCAACAGCCTCAGGAACATATTCGTAGCTCTAGTTGCAGAAGGCCATGGAAGTGTGCCTCATTACCGTAGTCAGAGCTGTACTGAGAGAAGCACTTTGCTTACAATTCCCTCCAGGACCTCATACCTGAAGTCAACCTAACTCAAGGAGAATGTCGGCTTGGGGAGGGCGGGGGTGGTGGGGGGAGGGATTCCAAGTGCAACCAGAGCACAGTTTCTGGTGTAAAGCCGCAGGCTTTGGGACGATTCGCAGGACCCAAGAAACCTAGCGCATTCTTTCGTTCAGGCCGTTCACCTCAGGAAGAATACCCTGCATAGAAAAGTTGACTGTGGAAGGACTCCGTGAGAAGCTAGGTCTCTTTGACTTGGTAGAAACCACGGAAGAGTCTGCCCCATGTCAACCTGGAAATGGCCGTTTGAGACAAGCCTTGCTTTCCCGCCTTGAAAGCTGCATTTATGCGGCCCCGAAGCTACCTGGAAAGCACTGCTGTGGCCCGGATTCTCATCCGTGCAGGCGTGGCTCTGAGAAGAGAAAGAGTTTCCATGAAAGAAACAGGGTGCCTTCCCGTTGCTGTTTGGGAGCTCATCCTCCCTGCCCTATAGTTACCTTAAAACTCCACTGAGCAGAAGCCTCAAATGAAGGCCCTGAATTGCAGGCAGAATGGTAGGCGCGCGGCAGTTTCCATGAGGCGGTAGTCGTTGCCCTTCCTTAGTGTAACGCTGCTAAGCTTCTCAGGATTCCTAGGCGCCTCGCGTCGGCCCGTGTCTCTGTACGAGGACGCTGTGTAGTCCACGGACCCCTGGGCCTCCCGAGCAACGTCCAGCCCAGGAAGCCCTTCGGAGTACCCCTGTGCGTACGCCTATTGATCGGCAGCATTTGCACACGCCCTTGGGAGAGCTAGATTTCCTCAGCTCTCCAGCAGCTTGCGGAACACGGTTCTAGCCAGTGCAGCGTGCCGTGGACTTCGGCCTCATCGCCCTTGTCTGAGCTGCACTGAGAAAATCCCTCTGCTTTTCAGTATCCCTAGCACCTCATCTCTGAAGTCACCCCACCGCAAGGAGGCATTCAACTAGTGCTCCCACTGCAACTAGAGCACCGTTCTCCGTGTAACACGGCCGGACTTTGGAAGCTGCCCTTCTAGGAACTCATACCCGAAGTCACCGTATCTCAGGGGGAAAGGCGGGCTTGCCTTCCAACTTCCACGAAAGCACAGGTCTCTGTGTAACACTTCAGGCTTTCAGTAGAGGCAAGGGAGCCTAGGAGACCAAAGGCATTCCTTGCTCTAGGCAGTTTGGTACACCCAGAGCACCCTGTGAAGAACGCTTGAAGCAAGTATGTACTAGGTCGCTTTTGCCTTGGCTAGAAAGCACAGATACTTATGCTCCGTGTCATCCTGGGGCTGGTGCCCGATGGGACCAGCCTTGTTTCCGCACCTTGAAGAATCCTCTATTGCGCCTTGAAGCTCCCTGAGAAACACTGCTGTTGCCGGGCCTCTTCTCACGGCAGGCATGGCTGTGAGAGGGAAGAGACGGTTTCACATGGAACCGGGGCACTCCACTTTCTCGGTCAGAGCTCATCCTGGCCTGTTGTATAGCTAAGGGGAAACTCCAAGTGAGGCCTAGCTTCGAAGGAGCACCCTGATATGCCACGCAGCAGGGTAGGAGTGCAGCAGCTTCCCTGAGGCCTTAGTTCTCTCTTCTGCTTCAGTGGAAGGGTTGGAAGCTCTTCGGGACTCCTAGACTCCTCCCGGCGGCACCCGTTTCCGTACAAGGACACGGAGTACCCCGAGGCTCTCCCGAGTCGAAGAGCAACATTCAGACCCGGAGGCACTTTGGAATACTCGCGTGTGTGCCGAGCGAAGGGCAGCAGCTTGCACACCGCCTCGGGGGAGCTAGATTTCCTCAGCACACCAACAGCCTCGGGAACACTGTGGTAGCTTGGGCAGCAGGCCACGGAAGGCTGCATCATTACTGTAGTCGGAGCTGCGCTGAGCAAAACGTCTTGCTTACAATTCCTTCTAGGACCTCATGCCTGAAGTCAGCCTACCTCAAGGAGTAAGTCGGCTTGCCGTCCAAGGGCCTCTAGAGCACAGTTTCTAGGGTAACGCTGCAGGCATTCGGAAGATGCACGTGGGCCTACGACACCTAAGGCGTTCTTTCATTTAAGCAGTTCGCTACACGCGGGGCACCCTGCCTAGAGAAGATGATTCTCGAGGGACCCAGTGAGCAGCTAGGTCTCTTTGGACTTGTTAGAAACCACAGACGCTTCTTCTGCACGTAAACCTGGAAAAGGCAGCCCTCTGAGGCAAGCCTGGTCTTCCCGGCTTGAAAGCTCCATTCATGCGGCCTTGAAGCTTCCTGAACAACGCTGTGGTTGCTGGACTTGTACTCACTGCAGGCATGGCTCTGGAAGCAGCAGAGTTTTCTCGAAAGGAAGAGGGTGCTTTCAGGCCCTGGGCGGGAGCATACCCTGCCCTGCTCTAGAGCGAAGGGGAATCCCGACGTGGGCCGTAGCCTCTACCTAAGGCCCTGATTTGCCATCCAGAAGGGTAGTTTTGCGGCCTTTTCCTTGAGGCCTTTGTCGCACTCCTGCCCTCGTGTAACGGTACTAATCCTGTCAGGACTCCTGGCCCCCTCGCGTCAGCACCCGTGTCCCTACAAGAACTCTGAGTACCCTCAGGCTCCCCTGGGCCTGCTGGGCCACACTCAGACACGTAGGCCCTTCTGGGTGCCCCTGGCTAGGCCCAGTGAAGCGTAACACGCTGCACTCTCTCCTGGGGGGAGCTAGATTGCTTCAGCTCACCAACGGATTCAGGAACACGGTTCTAGCAAGTCCAGCATGCCACGGAAGTCGGCCACATTGCCCTGGTCCGAGCTGTACTGAGAAGAACTCTGCGCTTGCTAGTCCCTCTAGGCACTCACACCTGAAGTCACCGCAGCTCAGGTGCAAAGGCGGCCTGCGTTACAAATTCCGCCAAAGCGCAGATCTCTGTGGAACACTTCAGGGTTTCGGTAGATGCACGGGACCCTGCGAGACCTAGGGCACTCTGTGGTCCCGGCAGTTCGCTACACGCAGAACGTCCTGTGTAAGGAAAGTTGAATCAGGGAAGAGCCAAGTATGTCGCTAGGTCTCTTTTGACTTGACAGAAGTGCCTTGACAGGCACTTAGGCTGCGTGTCTTCCTGGAGCTGCTGCCTGATGGGACTGGCCTCGTTTCGGCACCTTGAGAGGTCCTGTTAACGCGCCTCGCAGCTCCCTGGAAAACACTGCTGTTGTCGGGCCTCCTCTCACGGCAGGCATGGCTGCGAGAGGGAAAAGACGGTTTCGCGAGGAACCGGGGCATTCCAGTTTCTCGGTCAGAGCTCATCCTGTCCTGTTCGGTAGCTAAGGGGAAGCTCCAAGTGAGGCCTAGCTTCGAAGGAGGGCCCTGACATGCCGTGCAGCAGGGTAGGAGTGCAGCAGCTCCCAGGAGGCCTTAGCTCTCTCTTCTGCTTCAGTGGAACGGTAGTAAGCTTTCCGGGTCTCCCAGACTCCTCGCGGCAGCACCCGTTTCCGTACAAGGACACTGAGGACCCCCGGGCTCCCCTGAGCTGAAGAGCCACATTCACACCCCTAGACACTTCGGAGTACCCGTGTGCGTGCCGAGTGAAGGGCAGCAGCTTTCACGCTGCCTCGGGGGAGCTAGATTGCCTCAGCTCACCAACAGCCTCAGGAACATATTCGTAGCTCTAGTTGCAGAAGGCCATGGAAGTGTGCCTCATTACCGTAGTCAGAGCTGTACTGAGAGAAGCACTTTGCTTACAATTCCCTCCAGGACCTCATACCTGAAGTCAACCTAACTCAAGGAGAATGTCGGCTTGGGGAGGGCGGGGGTGGTGGGGGGAGGGATTCCAAGTGCAACCAGAGCACAGTTTCTGGTGTAAAGCCGCAGGCTTTGGGACGATTCGCAGGACCCAAGAAACCTAGCGCATTCTTTCGTTCAGGCCGTTCACCTCAGGAAGAATACCCTGCATAGAAAAGTTGACTGTGGAAGGACTCCGTGAGAAGCTAGGTCTCTTTGACTTGGTAGAAACCACGGAAGAGTCTGCCCCATGTCAACCTGGAAATGGCCGTTTGAGACAAGCCTTGCTTTCCCGCCTTGAAAGCTGCATTTATGCGGCCCCGAAGCTACCTGGAAAGCACTGCTGTGGCCCGGATTCTCATCCGTGCAGGCGTGGCTCTGAGAAGAGAAAGAGTTTCCATGAAAGAAACAGGGTGCCTTCCCGTTGCTGTTTGGGAGCTCATCCTCCCTGCCCTATAGTTACCTTAAAACTCCACTGAGCAGAAGCCTCAAATGAAGGCCCTGAATTGCAGGCAGAATGGTAGGCGCGCGGCAGTTTCCATGAGGCGGTAGTCGTTGCCCTTCCTTAGTGTAACGCTGCTAAGCTTCTCAGGATTCCTAGGCGCCTCGCGTCGGCCCGTGTCTCTGTACGAGGACGCTGTGTAGTCCACGGACCCCTGGGCCTCCCGAGCAACGTCCAGCCCAGGAAGCCCTTCGGAGTACCCCTGTGCGTACGCCTATTGATCGGCAGCATTTGCACACGCCCTTGGGAGAGCTAGATTTCCTCAGCTCTCCAGCAGCTTGCGGAACACGGTTCTAGCCAGTGCAGCGTGCCGTGGACTTCGGCCTCATCGCCCTTGTCTGAGCTGCACTGAGAAAATCCCTCTGCTTTTCAGTATCCCTAGCACCTCATCTCTGAAGTCACCCCACCGCAAGGAGGCATTCAACTAGTGCTCCCACTGCAACTAGAGCACCGTTCTCCGTGTAACACGGCCGGACTTTGGAAGCTGCCCTTCTAGGAACTCATACCCGAAGTCACCGTATCTCAGGGGGAAAGGCGGGCTTGCCTTCCAACTTCCACGAAAGCACAGGTCTCTGTGTAACACTTCAGGCTTTCAGTAGAGGCAAGGGAGCCTAGGAGACCAAAGGCATTCCTTGCTCTAGGCAGTTTGGTACACCCAGAGCACCCTGTGAAGAACGCTTGAAGCAAGTATGTACTAGGTCGCTTTTGCCTTGGCTAGAAAGCACAGATACTTATGCTCCGTGTCATCCTGGGGCTGGTGCCCGATGGGACCAGCCTTGTTTCCGCACCTTGAAGAATCCTCTATTGCGCCTTGAAGCTCCCTGAGAAACACTGCTGTTGCCGGGCCTCTTCTCACGGCAGGCATGGCTGTGAGAGGGAAGAGACGGTTTCACATGGAACCGGGGCACTCCACTTTCTCGGTCAGAGCTCATCCTGGCCTGTTGTATAGCTAAGGGGAAACTCCAAGTGAGGCCTAGCTTCGAAGGAGCACCCTGATATGCCACGCAGCAGGGTAGGAGTGCAGCAGCTTCCCTGAGGCCTTAGTTCTCTCTTCTGCTTCAGTGGAAGGGTTGGAAGCTCTTCGGGACTCCTAGACTCCTCCCGGCGGCACCCGTTTCCGTACAAGGACACGGAGTACCCCGAGGCTCTCCCGAGTCGAAGAGCAACATTCAGACCCGGAGGCACTTTGGAATACTCGCGTGTGTGCCGAGCGAAGGGCAGCAGCTTGCACACCGCCTCGGGGGAGCTAGATTTCCTCAGCACACCAACAGCCTCGGGAACACTGTGGTAGCTTGGGCAGCAGGCCACGGAAGGCTGCATCATTACTGTAGTCGGAGCTGCGCTGAGCAAAACGTCTTGCTTACAATTCCTTCTAGGACCTCATGCCTGAAGTCAGCCTACCTCAAGGAGTAAGTCGGCTTGCCGTCCAAGGGCCTCTAGAGCACAGTTTCTAGGGTAACGCTGCAGGCATTCGGAAGATGCACGTGGGCCTACGACACCTAAGGCGTTCTTTCATTTAAGCAGTTCGCTACACGCGGGGCACCCTGCCTAGAGAAGATGATTCTCGAGGGACCCAGTGAGCAGCTAGGTCTCTTTGGACTTGTTAGAAACCACAGACGCTTCTTCTGCACGTAAACCTGGAAAAGGCAGCCCTCTGAGGCAAGCCTGGTCTTCCCGGCTTGAAAGCTCCATTCATGCGGCCTTGAAGCTTCCTGAACAACGCTGTGGTTGCTGGACTTGTACTCACTGCAGGCATGGCTCTGGAAGCAGCAGAGTTTTCTCGAAAGGAAGAGGGTGCTTTCAGGCCCTGGGCGGGAGCATACCCTGCCCTGCTCTAGAGCGAAGGGGAATCCCGACGTGGGCCGTAGCCTCTACCTAAGGCCCTGATTTGCCATCCAGAAGGGTAGTTTTGCGGCCTTTTCCTTGAGGCCTTTGTCGCACTCCTGCCCTCGTGTAACGGTACTAATCCTGTCAGGACTCCTGGCCCCCTCGCGTCAGCACCCGTGTCCCTACAAGAACTCTGAGTACCCTCAGGCTCCCCTGGGCCTGCTGGGCCACACTCAGACACGTAGGCCCTTCTGGGTGCCCCTGGCTAGGCCCAGTGAAGCGTAACACGCTGCACTCTCTCCTGGGGGGAGCTAGATTGCTTCAGCTCACCAACGGATTCAGGAACACGGTTCTAGCAAGTCCAGCATGCCACGGAAGTCGGCCACATTGCCCTGGTCCGAGCTGTACTGAGAAGAACTCTGCGCTTGCTAGTCCCTCTAGGCACTCACACCTGAAGTCACCGCAGCTCAGGTGCAAAGGCGGCCTGCGTTACAAATTCCGCCAAAGCGCAGATCTCTGTGGAACACTTCAGGGTTTCGGTAGATGCACGGGACCCTGCGAGACCTAGGGCACTCTGTGGTCCCGGCAGTTCGCTACACGCAGAACGTCCTGTGTAAGGAAAGTTGAATCAGGGAAGAGCCAAGTATGTCGCTAGGTCTCTTTTGACTTGACAGAAGTGCCTTGACAGGCACTTAGGCTGCGTGTCTTCCTGGAGCTGCTGCCTGATGGGACTGGCCTCGTTTCGGCACCTTGAGAGGTCCTGTTAACGCGCCTCGCAGCTCCCTGGAAAACACTGCTGTTGTCGGGCCTCCTCTCACGGCAGGCATGGCTGCGAGAGGGAAAAGACGGTTTCGCGAGGAACCGGGGCATTCCAGTTTCTCGGTCAGAGCTCATCCTGTCCTGTTCGGTAGCTAAGGGGAAGCTCCAAGTGAGGCCTAGCTTCGAAGGAGGGCCCTGACATGCCGTGCAGCAGGGTAGGAGTGCAGCAGCTCCCAGGAGGCCTTAGCTCTCTCTTCTGCTTCAGTGGAACGGTAGTAAGCTTTCCGGGTCTCCCAGACTCCTCGCGGCAGCACCCGTTTCCGTACAAGGACACTGAGGACCCCCGGGCTCCCCTGAGCTGAAGAGCCACATTCACACCCCTAGACACTTCGGAGTACCCATGTGCGTGCCGAGTGAAGGGCAGCAGCTTTCACGCTGCCTCGGGGGAGCTAGATTGCCTCAGCTCACCAACAGCCTCAGGAACATATTCGTAGCTCTAGTTGCAGAAGGCCATGGAAGTGTGCCTCATTACCGTAGTCAGAGCTGTACTGAGAGAAGCACTTTGCTTACAATTCCCTCCAGGACCTCATACCTGAAGTCAACCTAACTCAAGGAGAATGTCGGCTTGGGGAGGGCGGGGGTGGTGGGGGGAGGGATTCCAAGTGCAACCAGAGCACAGTTTCTGGTGTAAAGCCGCAGGCTTTGGGACGATTCGCAGGACCCAAGAAACCTAGCGCATTCTTTCGTTCAGGCCGTTCACCTCAGGAAGAATACCCTGCATAGAAAAGTTGACTGTGGAAGGACTCCGTGAGAAGCTAGGTCTCTTTGACTTGGTAGAAACCACGGAAGAGTCTGCCCCATGTCAACCTGGAAATGGCCGTTTGAGACAAGCCTTGCTTTCCCGCCTTGAAAGCTGCATTTATGCGGCCCCGAAGCTACCTGGAAAGCACTGCTGTGGCCCGGATTCTCATCCGTGCAGGCGTGGCTCTGAGAAGAGAAAGAGTTTCCATGAAAGAAACAGGGTGCCTTCCCGTTGCTGTTTGGGAGCTCATCCTCCCTGCCCTATAGTTACCTTAAAACTCCACTGAGCAGAAGCCTCAAATGAAGGCCCTGAATTGCAGGCAGAATGGTAGGCGCGCGGCAGTTTCCATGAGGCGGTAGTCGTTGCCCTTCCTTAGTGTAACGCTGCTAAGCTTCTCAGGATTCCTAGGCGCCTCGCGTCGGCCCGTGTCTCTGTACGAGGACGCTGTGTAGTCCACGGACCCCTGGGCCTCCCGAGCAACGTCCAGCCCAGGAAGCCCTTCGGAGTACCCCTGTGCGTACGCCTATTGATCGGCAGCATTTGCACACGCCCTTGGGAGAGCTAGATTTCCTCAGCTCTCCAGCAGCTTGCGGAACACGGTTCTAGCCAGTGCAGCGTGCCGTGGACTTCGGCCTCATCGCCCTTGTCTGAGCTGCACTGAGAAAATCCCTCTGCTTTTCAGTATCCCTAGCACCTCATCTCTGAAGTCACCCCACCGCAAGGAGGCATTCAACTAGTGCTCCCACTGCAACTAGAGCACCGTTCTCCGTGTAACACGGCCAGACTTTGGAAGCTGCCCTTCTAGGAACTCATACCCGAAGTCACCGTATCTCAGGGGGAAAGGCGGGCTTGCCTTCCAACTTCCACGAAAGCACAGGTCTCTGTGTAACACTTCAGGCTTTCAGTAGAGGCAAGGGAGCCTAGGAGACCAAAGGCATTCCTTGCTCTAGGCAGTTTGGTACACCCAGAGCACCCTGTGAAGAACGCTTGAAGCAAGTATGTACTAGGTCGCTTTTGCCTTGGCTAGAAAGCACAGATACTTATGCTCCGTGTCATCCTGGGGCTGGTGCCCGATGGGACCAGCCTTGTTTCCGCACCTTGAAGAATCCTCTATTGCGCCTTGAAGCTCCCTGAGAAACACTGCTGTTGCCGGGCCTCTTCTCACGGCAGGCATGGCTGTGAGAGGGAAGAGACGGTTTCACATGGAACCGGGGCACTCCACTTTCTCGGTCAGAGCTCATCCTGGCCTGTTGTATAGCTAAGGGGAAACTCCAAGTGAGGCCTAGCTTCGAAGGAGCACCCTGATATGCCACGCAGCAGGGTAGGAGTGCAGCAGCTTCCCTGAGGCCTTAGTTCTCTCTTCTGCTTCAGTGGAAGGGTTGGAAGCTCTTCGGGACTCCTAGACTCCTCCCGGCGGCACCCGTTTCCGTACAAGGACACGGAGTACCCCGAGGCTCTCCCGAGTCGAAGAGCAACATTCAGACCCGGAGGCACTTTGGAATACTCGCGTGTGTGCCGAGCGAAGGGCAGCAGCTTGCACACCGCCTCGGGGGAGCTAGATTTCCTCAGCACACCAACAGCCTCGGGAACACTGTGGTAGCTTGGGCAGCAGGCCACGGAAGGCTGCATCATTACTGTAGTCGGAGCTGCGCTGAGCAAAACGTCTTGCTTACAATTCCTTCTAGGACCTCATGCCTGAAGTCAGCCTACCTCAAGGAGTAAGTCGGCTTGCCGTCCAAGGGCCTCTAGAGCACAGTTTCTAGGGTAACGCTGCAGGCATTCGGAAGATGCACGTGGGCCTACGACACCTAAGGCGTTCTTTCATTTAAGCAGTTCGCTACACGCGGGGCACCCTGCCTAGAGAAGATGATTCTCGAGGGACCCAGTGAGCAGCTAGGTCTCTTTGGACTTGTTAGAAACCACAGACGCTTCTTCTGCACGTAAACCTGGAAAAGGCAGCCCTCTGAGGCAAGCCTGGTCTTCCCGGCTTGAAAGCTCCATTCATGCGGCCTTGAAGCTTCCTGAACAACGCTGTGGTTGCTGGACTTGTACTCACTGCAGGCATGGCTCTGGAAGCAGCAGAGTTTTCTCGAAAGGAAGAGGGTGCTTTCAGGCCCTGGGCGGGAGCATACCCTGCCCTGCTCTAGAGCGAAGGGGAATCCCGACGTGGGCCGTAGCCTCTACCTAAGGCCCTGATTTGCCATCCAGAAGGGTAGTTTTGCGGCCTTTTCCTTGAGGCCTTTGTCGCACTCCTGCCCTCGTGTAACGGTACTAATCCTGTCAGGACTCCTGGCCCCCTCGCGTCAGCACCCGTGTCCCTACAAGAACTCTGAGTACCCTCAGGCTCCCCTGGGCCTGCTGGGCCACACTCAGACACGTAGGCCCTTCTGGGTGCCCCTGGCTAGGCCCAGTGAAGCGTAACACGCTGCACTCTCTCCTGGGGGGAGCTAGATTGCTTCAGCTCACCAACGGATTCAGGAACACGGTTCTAGCAAGTCCAGCATGCCACGGAAGTCGGCCACATTGCCCTGGTCCGAGCTGTACTGAGAAGAACTCTGCGCTTGCTAGTCCCTCTAGGCACTCACACCTGAAGTCACCGCAGCTCAGGTGCAAAGGCGGCCTGCGTTACAAATTCCGCCAAAGCGCAGATCTCTGTGGAACACTTCAGGGTTTCGGTAGATGCACGGGACCCTGCGAGACCTAGGGCACTCTGTGGTCCCGGCAGTTCGCTACACGCAGAACGTCCTGTGTAAGGAAAGTTGAATCAGGGAAGAGCCAAGTATGTCGCTAGGTCTCTTTTGACTTGACAGAAGTGCCTTGACAGGCACTTAGGCTGCGTGTCTTCCTGGAGCTGCTGCCTGATGGGACTGGCCTCGTTTCGGCACCTTGAGAGGTCCTGTTAACGCGCCTCGCAGCTCCCTGGAAAACACTGCTGTTGTCGGGCCTCCTCTCACGGCAGGCATGGCTGCGAGAGGGAAAAGACGGTTTCGCGAGGAACCGGGGCATTCCAGTTTCTCGGTCAGAGCTCATCCTGTCCTGTTCGGTAGCTAAGGGGAAGCTCCAAGTGAGGCCTAGCTTCGAAGGAGGGCCCTGACATGCCGTGCAGCAGGGTAGGAGTGCAGCAGCTCCCAGGAGGCCTTAGCTCTCTCTTCTGCTTCAGTGGAACGGTAGTAAGCTTTCCGGGTCTCCCAGACTCCTCGCGGCAGCACCCGTTTCCGTACAAGGACACTGAGGACCCCCGGGCTCCCCTGAGCTGAAGAGCCACATTCACACCCCTAGACACTTCGGAGTACCCGTGTGCGTGCCGAGTGAAGGGCAGCAGCTTTCACGCTGCCTCGGGGGAGCTAGATTGCCTCAGCTCACCAACAGCCTCAGGAACATATTCGTAGCTCTAGTTGCAGAAGGCCATGGAAGTGTGCCTCATTACCGTAGTCAGAGCTGTACTGAGAGAAGCACTTTGCTTACAATTCCCTCCAGGACCTCATACCTGAAGTCAACCTAACTCAAGGAGAATGTCGGCTTGGGGAGGGCGGGGGTGGTGGGGGGAGGGATTCCAAGTGCAACCAGAGCACAGTTTCTGGTGTAAAGCCGCAGGCTTTGGGACGATTCGCAGGACCCAAGAAACCTAGCGCATTCTTTCGTTCAGGCCGTTCACCTCAGGAAGAATACCCTGCATAGAAAAGTTGACTGTGGAAGGACTCCGTGAGAAGCTAGGTCTCTTTGACTTGGTAGAAACCACGGAAGAGTCTGCCCCATGTCAACCTGGAAATGGCCGTTTGAGACAAGCCTTGCTTTCCCGCCTTGAAAGCTGCATTTATGCGGCCCCGAAGCTACCTGGAAAGCACTGCTGTGGCCCGGATTCTCATCCGTGCAGGCGTGGCTCTGAGAAGAGAAAGAGTTTCCATGAAAGAAACAGGGTGCCTTCCCGTTGCTGTTTGGGAGCTCATCCTCCCTGCCCTATAGTTACCTTAAAACTCCACTGAGCAGAAGCCTCAAATGAAGGCCCTGAATTGCAGGCAGAATGGTAGGCGCGCGGCAGTTTCCATGAGGCGGTAGTCGTTGCCCTTCCTTAGTGTAACGCTGCTAAGCTTCTCAGGATTCCTAGGCGCCTCGCGTCGGCCCGTGTCTCTGTACGAGGACGCTGTGTAGTCCACGGACCCCTGGGCCTCCCGAGCAACGTCCAGCCCAGGAAGCCCTTCGGAGTACCCCTGTGCGTACGCCTATTGATCGGCAGCATTTGCACACGCCCTTGGGAGAGCTAGATTTCCTCAGCTCTCCAGCAGCTTGCGGAACACGGTTCTAGCCAGTGCAGCGTGCCGTGGACTTCGGCCTCATCGCCCTTGTCTGAGCTGCACTGAGAAAATCCCTCTGCTTTTCAGTATCCCTAGCACCTCATCTCTGAAGTCACCCCACCGCAAGGAGGCATTCAACTAGTGCTCCCACTGCAACTAGAGCACCGTTCTCCGTGTAACACGGCCGGACTTTGGAAGCTGCCCTTCTAGGAACTCATACCCGAAGTCACCGTATCTCAGGGGGAAAGGCGGGCTTGCCTTCCAACTTCCACGAAAGCACAGGTCTCTGTGTAACACTTCAGGCTTTCAGTAGAGGCAAGGGAGCCTAGGAGACCAAAGGCATTCCTTGCTCTAGGCAGTTTGGTACACCCAGAGCACCCTGTGAAGAACGCTTGAAGCAAGTATGTACTAGGTCGCTTTTGCCTTGGCTAGAAAGCACAGATACTTATGCTCCGTGTCATCCTGGGGCTGGTGCCCGATGGGACCAGCCTTGTTTCCGCACCTTGAAGAATCCTCTATTGCGCCTTGAAGCTCCCTGAGAAACACTGCTGTTGCCGGGCCTCTTCTCACGGCAGGCATGGCTGTGAGAGGGAAGAGACGGTTTCACATGGAACCGGGGCACTCCACTTTCTCGGTCAGAGCTCATCCTGGCCTGTTGTATAGCTAAGGGGAAACTCCAAGTGAGGCCTAGCTTCGAAGGAGCACCCTGATATGCCACGCAGCAGGGTAGGAGTGCAGCAGCTTCCCTGAGGCCTTAGTTCTCTCTTCTGCTTCAGTGGAAGGGTTGGAAGCTCTTCGGGACTCCTAGACTCCTCCCGGCGGCACCCGTTTCCGTACAAGGACACGGAGTACCCCGAGGCTCTCCCGAGTCGAAGAGCAACATTCAGACCCGGAGGCACTTTGGAATACTCGCGTGTGTGCCGAGCGAAGGGCAGCAGCTTGCACACCGCCTCGGGGGAGCTAGATTTCCTCAGCACACCAACAGCCTCGGGAACACTGTGGTAGCTTGGGCAGCAGGCCATGGAAGGCTGCATCATTACTGTAGTCGGAGCTGCGCTGAGCAAAACGTCTTGCTTACAATTCCTTCTAGGACCTCATGCCTGAAGTCAGCCTACCTCAAGGAGTAAGTCGGCTTGCCGTCCAAGGGCCTCTAGAGCACAGTTTCTAGGGTAACGCTGCAGGCATTCGGAAGATGCACGTGGGCCTACGACACCTAAGGCGTTCTTTCATTTAAGCAGTTCGCTACACGCGGGGCACCCTGCCTAGAGAAGATGATTCTCGAGGGACCCAGTGAGCAGCTAGGTCTCTTTGGACTTGTTAGAAACCACAGACGCTTCTTCTGCACGTAAACCTGGAAAAGGCAGCCCTCTGAGGCAAGCCTGGTCTTCCCGGCTTGAAAGCTCCATTCATGCGGCCTTGAAGCTTCCTGAACAACGCTGTGGTTGCTGGACTTGTACTCACTGCAGGCATGGCTCTGGAAGCAGCAGAGTTTTCTCGAAAGGAAGAGGGTGCTTTCAGGCCCTGGGCGGGAGCATACCCTGCCCTGCTCTAGAGCGAAGGGGAATCCCGACGTGGGCCGTAGCCTCTACCTAAGGCCCTGATTTGCCATCCAGAAGGGTAGTTTTGCGGCCTTTTCCTTGAGGCCTTTGTCGCACTCCTGCCCTCGTGTAACGGTACTAATCCTGTCAGGACTCCTGGCCCCCTCGCGTCAGCACCCGTGTCCCTACAAGAACTCTGAGTACCCTCAGGCTCCCCTGGGCCTGCTGGGCCACACTCAGACACGTAGGCCCTTCTGGGTGCCCCTGGCTAGGCCCAGTGAAGCGTAACACGCTGCACTCTCTCCTGGGGGGAGCTAGATTGCTTCAGCTCACCAACGGATTCAGGAACACGGTTCTAGCAAGTCCAGCATGCCACGGAAGTCGGCCACATTGCCCTGGTCCGAGCTGTACTGAGAAGAACTCTGCGCTTGCTAGTCCCTCTAGGCACTCACACCTGAAGTCACCGCAGCTCAGGTGCAAAGGCGGCCTGCGTTACAAATTCCGCCAAAGCGCAGATCTCTGTGGAACACTTCAGGGTTTCGGTAGATGCACGGGACCCTGCGAGACCTAGGGCACTCTGTGGTCCCGGCAGTTCGCTACACGCAGAACGTCCTGTGTAAGGAAAGTTGAATCAGGGAAGAGCCAAGTATGTCGCTAGGTCTCTTTTGACTTGACAGAAGTGCCTTGACAGGCACTTAGGCTGCGTGTCTTCCTGGAGCTGCTGCCTGATGGGACTGGCCTCGTTTCGGCACCTTGAGAGGTCCTGTTAACGCGCCTCGCAGCTCCCTGGAAAACACTGCTGTTGTCGGGCCTCCTCTCACGGCAGGCATGGCTGCGAGAGGGAAAAGACGGTTTCGCGAGGAACCGGGGCATTCCAGTTTCTCGGTCAGAGCTCATCCTGTCCTGTTCGGTAGCTAAGGGGAAGCTCCAAGTGAGGCCTAGCTTCGAAGGAGGGCCCTGACATGCCGTGCAGCAGGGTAGGAGTGCAGCAGCTCCCAGGAGGCCTTAGCTCTCTCTTCTGCTTCAGTGGAACGGTAGTAAGCTTTCCGGGTCTCCCAGACTCCTCGCGGCAGCACCCGTTTCCGTACAAGGACACTGAGGACCCCCGGGCTCCCCTGAGCTGAAGAGCCACATTCACACCCCTAGACACTTCGGAGTACCCGTGTGCGTGCCGAGTGAAGGGCAGCAGCTTTCACGCTGCCTCGGGGGAGCTAGATTGCCTCAGCTCACCAACAGCCTCAGGAACATATTCGTAGCTCTAGTTGCAGAAGGCCATGGAAGTGTGCCTCATTACCGTAGTCAGAGCTGTACTGAGAGAAGCACTTTGCTTACAATTCCCTCCAGGACCTCATACCTGAAGTCAACCTAACTCAAGGAGAATGTCGGCTTGGGGAGGGCGGGGGTGGTGGGGGGAGGGATTCCAAGTGCAACCAGAGCACAGTTTCTGGTGTAAAGCCGCAGGCTTTGGGACGATTCGCAGGACCCAAGAAACCTAGCGCATTCTTTCGTTCAGGCCGTTCACCTCAGGAAGAATACCCTGCATAGAAAAGTTGACTGTGGAAGGACTCCGTGAGAAGCTAGGTCTCTTTGACTTGGTAGAAACCACGGAAGAGTCTGCCCCATGTCAACCTGGAAATGGCCGTTTGAGACAAGCCTTGCTTTCCCGCCTTGAAAGCTGCATTTATGCGGCCCCGAAGCTACCTGGAAAGCACTGCTGTGGCCCGGATTCTCATCCGTGCAGGCGTGGCTCTGAGAAGAGAAAGAGTTTCCATGAAAGAAACAGGGTGCCTTCCCGTTGCTGTTTGGGAGCTCATCCTCCCTGCCCTATAGTTACCTTAAAACTCCACTGAGCAGAAGCCTCAAATGAAGGCCCTGAATTGCAGGCAGAATGGTAGGCGCGCGGCAGTTTCCATGAGGCGGTAGTCGTTGCCCTTCCTTAGTGTAACGCTGCTAAGCTTCTCAGGATTCCTAGGCGCCTCGCGTCGGCCCGTGTCTCTGTACGAGGACGCTGTGTAGTCCACGGACCCCTGGGCCTCCCGAGCAACGTCCAGCCCAGGAAGCCCTTCGGAGTACCCCTGTGCGTACGCCTATTGATCGGCAGCATTTGCACACGCCCTTGGGAGAGCTAGATTTCCTCAGCTCTCCAGCAGCTTGCGGAACACGGTTCTAGCCAGTGCAGCGTGCCGTGGACTTCGGCCTCATCGCCCTTGTCTGAGCTGCACTGAGAAAATCCCTCTGCTTTTCAGTATCCCTAGCACCTCATCTCTGAAGTCACCCCACCGCAAGGAGGCATTCAACTAGTGCTCCCACTGCAACTAGAGCACCGTTCTCCGTGTAACACGGCCGGACTTTGGAAGCTGCCCTTCTAGGAACTCATACCCGAAGTCACCGTATCTCAGGGGGAAAGGCGGGCTTGCCTTCCAACTTCCACGAAAGCACAGGTCTCTGTGTAACACTTCAGGCTTTCAGTAGAGGCAAGGGAGCCTAGGAGACCAAAGGCATTCCTTGCTCTAGGCAGTTTGGTACACCCAGAGCACCCTGTGAAGAACGCTTGAAGCAAGTATGTACTAGGTCGCTTTTGCCTTGGCTAGAAAGCACAGATACTTATGCTCCGTGTCATCCTGGGGCTGGTGCCCGATGGGACCAGCCTTGTTTCCGCACCTTGAAGAATCCTCTATTGCGCCTTGAAGCTCCCTGAGAAACACTGCTGTTGCCGGGCCTCTTCTCACGGCAGGCATGGCTGTGAGAGGGAAGAGACGGTTTCACATGGAACCGGGGCACTCCACTTTCTCGGTCAGAGCTCATCCTGGCCTGTTGTATAGCTAAGGGGAAACTCCAAGTGAGGCCTAGCTTCGAAGGAGCACCCTGATATGCCACGCAGCAGGGTAGGAGTGCAGCAGCTTCCCTGAGGCCTTAGTTCTCTCTTCTGCTTCAGTGGAAGGGTTGGAAGCTCTTCGGGACTCCTAGACTCCTCCCGGCGGCACCCGTTTCCGTACAAGGACACGGAGTACCCCGAGGCTCTCCCGAGTCGAAGAGCAACATTCAGACCCGGAGGCACTTTGGAATACTCGCGTGTGTGCCGAGCGAAGGGCAGCAGCTTGCACACCGCCTCGGGGGAGCTAGATTTCCTCAGCACACCAACAGCCTCGGGAACACTGTGGTAGCTTGGGCAGCAGGCCACGGAAGGCTGCATCGTTACTGTAGTCGGAGCTGCGCTGAGCAAAACGTCTTGCTTACAATTCCTTCTAGGACCTCATGCCTGAAGTCAGCCTACCTCAAGGAGTAAGTCGGCTTGCCGTCCAAGGGCCTCTAGAGCACAGTTTCTAGGGTAACGCTGCAGGCATTCGGAAGATGCACGTGGGCCTACGACACCTAAGGCGTTCTTTCATTTAAGCAGTTCGCTACACGCGGGGCACCCTGCCTAGAGAAGATGATTCTCGAGGGACCCAGTGAGCAGCTAGGTCTCTTTGGACTTGTTAGAAACCACAGACGCTTCTTCTGCACGTAAACCTGGAAAAGGCAGCCCTCTGAGGCAAGCCTGGTCTTCCCGGCTTGAAAGCTCCATTCATGCGGCCTTGAAGCTTCCTGAACAACGCTGTGGTTGCTGGACTTGTACTCACTGCAGGCATGGCTCTGGAAGCAGCAGAGTTTTCTCGAAAGGAAGAGGGTGCTTTCAGGCCCTGGGCGGGAGCATACCCTGCCCTGCTCTAGAGCGAAGGGGAATCCCGACGTGGGCCGTAGCCTCTACCTAAGGCCCTGATTTGCCATCCAGAAGGGTAGTTTTGCGGCCTTTTCCTTGAGGCCTTTGTCGCACTCCTGCCCTCGTGTAACGGTACTAATCCTGTCAGGACTCCTGGCCCCCTCGCGTCAGCACCCGTGTCCCTACAAGAACTCTGAGTACCCTCAGGCTCCCCTGGGCCTGCTGGGCCACACTCAGACACGTAGGCCCTTCTGGGTGCCCCTGGCTAGGCCCAGTGAAGCGTAACACGCTGCACTCTCTCCTGGGGGGAGCTAGATTGCTTCAGCTCACCAACGGATTCAGGAACACGGTTCTAGCAAGTCCAGCATGCCACGGAAGTCGGCCACATTGCCCTGGTCCGAGCTGTACTGAGAAGAACTCTGCGCTTGCTAGTCCCTCTAGGCACTCACACCTGAAGTCACCGCAGCTCAGGTGCAAAGGCGGCCTGCGTTACAAATTCCGCCAAAGCGCAGATCTCTGTGGAACACTTCAGGGTTTCGGTAGATGCACGGGACCCTGCGAGACCTAGGGCACTCTGTGGTCCCGGCAGTTCGCTACACGCAGAACGTCCTGTGTAAGGAAAGTTGAATCAGGGAAGAGCCAAGTATGTCGCTAGGTCTCTTTTGACTTGACAGAAGTGCCTTGACAGGCACTTAGGCTGCGTGTCTTCCTGGAGCTGCTGCCTGATGGGACTGGCCTCGTTTCGGCACCTTGAGAGGTCCTGTTAACGCGCCTCGCAGCTCCCTGGAAAACACTGCTGTTGTCGGGCCTCCTCTCACGGCAGGCATGGCTGCGAGAGGGAAAAGACGGTTTCGCGAGGAACCGGGGCATTCCAGTTTCTCGGTCAGAGCTCATCCTGTCCTGTTCGGTAGCTAAGGGGAAGCTCCAAGTGAGGCCTAGCTTCGAAGGAGGGCCCTGACATGCCGTGCAGCAGGGTAGGAGTGCAGCAGCTCCCAGGAGGCCTTAGCTCTCTCTTCTGCTTCAGTGGAACGGTAGTAAGCTTTCCGGGTCTCCCAGACTCCTCGCGGCAGCACCCGTTTCCGTACAAGGACACTGAGGACCCCCGGGCTCCCCTGAGCTGAAGAGCCACATTCACACCCCTAGACACTTCGGAGTACCCGTGTGCGTGCCGAGTGAAGGGCAGCAGCTTTCACGCTGCCTCGGGGGAGCTAGATTGCCTCAGCTCACCAACAGCCTCAGGAACATATTCGTAGCTCTAGTTGCAGAAGGCCATGGAAGTGTGCCTCATTACCGTAGTCAGAGCTGTACTGAGAGAAGCACTTTGCTTACAATTCCCTCCAGGACCTCATACCTGAAGTCAACCTAACTCAAGGAGAATGTCGGCTTGGGGAGGGCGGGGGTGGTGGGGGGAGGGATTCCAAGTGCAACCAGAGCACAGTTTCTGGTGTAAAGCCGCAGGCTTTGGGACGATTCGCAGGACCCAAGAAACCTAGCGCATTCTTTCGTTCAGGCCGTTCACCTCAGGAAGAATACCCTGCATAGAAAAGTTGACTGTGGAAGGACTCCGTGAGAAGCTAGGTCTCTTTGACTTGGTAGAAACCACGGAAGAGTCTGCCCCATGTCAACCTGGAAATGGCCGTTTGAGACAAGCCTTGCTTTCCCGCCTTGAAAGCTGCATTTATGCGGCCCCGAAGCTACCTGGAAAGCACTGCTGTGGCCCGGATTCTCATCCGTGCAGGCGTGGCTCTGAGAAGAGAAAGAGTTTCCATGAAAGAAACAGGGTGCCTTCCCGTTGCTGTTTGGGAGCTCATCCTCCCTGCCCTATAGTTACCTTAAAACTCCACTGAGCAGAAGCCTCAAATGAAGGCCCTGAATTGCAGGCAGAATGGTAGGCGCGCGGCAGTTTCCATGAGGCGGTAGTCGTTGCCCTTCCTTAGTGTAACGCTGCTAAGCTTCTCAGGATTCCTAGGCGCCTCGCGTCGGCCCGTGTCTCTGTACGAGGACGCTGTGTAGTCCACGGACCCCTGGGCCTCCCGAGCAACGTCCAGCCCAGGAAGCCCTTCGGAGTACCCCTGTGCGTACGCCTATTGATCGGCAGCATTTGCACACGCCCTTGGGAGAGCTAGATTTCCTCAGCTCTCCAGCAGCTTGCGGAACACGGTTCTAGCCAGTGCAGCGTGCCGTGGACTTCGGCCTCATCGCCCTTGTCTGAGCTGCACTGAGAAAATCCCTCTGCTTTTCAGTATCCCTAGCACCTCATCTCTGAAGTCACCCCACCGCAAGGAGGCATTCAACTAGTGCTCCCACTGCAACTAGAGCACCGTTCTCCGTGTAACACGGCCGGACTTTGGAAGCTGCCCTTCTAGGAACTCATACCCGAAGTCACCGTATCTCAGGGGGAAAGGCGGGCTTGCCTTCCAACTTCCACGAAAGCACAGGTCTCTGTGTAACACTTCAGGCTTTCAGTAGAGGCAAGGGAGCCTAGGAGACCAAAGGCATTCCTTGCTCTAGGCAGTTTGGTACACCCAGAGCACCCTGTGAAGAACGCTTGAAGCAAGTATGTACTAGGTCGCTTTTGCCTTGGCTAGAAAGCACAGATACTTATGCTCCGTGTCATCCTGGGGCTGGTGCCCGATGGGACCAGCCTTGTTTCCGCACCTTGAAGAATCCTCTATTGCGCCTTGAAGCTCCCTGAGAAACACTGCTGTTGCCGGGCCTCTTCTCACGGCAGGCATGGCTGTGAGAGGGAAGAGACGGTTTCACATGGAACCGGGGCACTCCACTTTCTCGGTCAGAGCTCATCCTGGCCTGTTGTATAGCTAAGGGGAAACTCCAAGTGAGGCCTAGCTTCGAAGGAGCACCCTGATATGCCACGCAGCAGGGTAGGAGTGCAGCAGCTTCCCTGAGGCCTTAGTTCTCTCTTCTGCTTCAGTGGAAGGGTTGGAAGCTCTTCGGGACTCCTAGACTCCTCCCGGCGGCACCCGTTTCCGTACAAGGACACGGAGTACCCCGAGGCTCTCCCGAGTCGAAGAGCAACATTCAGACCCGGAGGCACTTTGGAATACTCGCGTGTGTGCCGAGCGAAGGGCAGCAGCTTGCACACCGCCTCGGGGGAGCTAGATTTCCTCAGCACACCAACAGCCTCGGGAACACTGTGGTAGCTTGGGCAGCAGGCCACGGAAGGCTGCATCATTACTGTAGTCGGAGCTGCGCTGAGCAAAACGTCTTGCTTACAATTCCTTCTAGGACCTCATGCCTGAAGTCAGCCTACCTCAAGGAGTAAGTCGGCTTGCCGTCCAAGGGCCTCTAGAGCACAGTTTCTAGGGTAACGCTGCAGGCATTCGGAAGATGCACGTGGGCCTACGACACCTAAGGCGTTCTTTCATTTAAGCAGTTCGCTACACGCGGGGCACCCTGCCTAGAGAAGATGATTCTCGAGGGACCCAGTGAGCAGCTAGGTCTCTTTGGACTTGTTAGAAACCACAGACGCTTCTTCTGCACGTAAACCTGGAAAAGGCAGCCCTCTGAGGCAAGCCTGGTCTTCCCGGCTTGAAAGCTCCATTCATGCGGCCTTGAAGCTTCCTGAACAACGCTGTGGTTGCTGGACTTGTACTCACTGCAGGCATGGCTCTGGAAGCAGCAGAGTTTTCTCGAAAGGAAGAGGGTGCTTTCAGGCCCTGGGCGGGAGCATACCCTGCCCTGCTCTAGAGCGAAGGGGAATCCCGACGTGGGCCGTAGCCTCTACCTAAGGCCCTGATTTGCCATCCAGAAGGGTAGTTTTGCGGCCTTTTCCTTGAGGCCTTTGTCGCACTCCTGCCCTCGTGTAACGGTACTAATCCTGTCAGGACTCCTGGCCCCCTCGCGTCAGCACCCGTGTCCCTACAAGAACTCTGAGTACCCTCAGGCTCCCCTGGGCCTGCTGGGCCACACTCAGACACGTAGGCCCTTCTGGGTGCCCCTGGCTAGGCCCAGTGAAGCGTAACACGCTGCACTCTCTCCTGGGGGGAGCTAGATTGCTTCAGCTCACCAACGGATTCAGGAACACGGTTCTAGCAAGTCCAGCATGCCACGGAAGTCGGCCACATTGCCCTGGTCCGAGCTGTACTGAGAAGAACTCTGCGCTTGCTAGTCCCTCTAGGCACTCACACCTGAAGTCACCGCAGCTCAGGTGCAAAGGCGGCCTGCGTTACAAATTCCGCCAAAGCGCAGATCTCTGTGGAACACTTCAGGGTTTCGGTAGATGCACGGGACCCTGCGAGACCTAGGGCACTCTGTGGTCCCGGCAGTTCGCTACACGCAGAACGTCCTGTGTAAGGAAAGTTGAATCAGGGAAGAGCCAAGTATGTCGCTAGGTCTCTTTTGACTTGACAGAAGTGCCTTGACAGGCACTTAGGCTGCGTGTCTTCCTGGAGCTGCTGCCTGATGGGACTGGCCTCGTTTCGGCACCTTGAGAGGTCCTGTTAACGCGCCTCGCAGCTCCCTGGAAAACACTGCTGTTGTCGGGCCTCCTCTCACGGCAGGCATGGCTGCGAGAGGGAAAAGACGGTTTCGCGAGGAACCGGGGCATTCCAGTTTCTCGGTCAGAGCTCATCCTGTCCTGTTCGGTAGCTAAGGGGAAGCTCCAAGTGAGGCCTAGCTTCGAAGGAGGGCCCTGACATGCCGTGCAGCAGGGTAGGAGTGCAGCAGCTCCCAGGAGGCCTTAGCTCTCTCTTCTGCTTCAGTGGAACGGTAGTAAGCTTTCCGGGTCTCCCAGACTCCTCGCGGCAGCACCCGTTTCCGTACAAGGACACTGAGGACCCCCGGGCTCCCCTGAGCTGAAGAGCCACATTCACACCCCTAGACACTTCGGAGTACCCGTGTGCGTGCCGAGTGAAGGGCAGCAGCTTTCACGCTGCCTCGGGGGAGCTAGATTGCCTCAGCTCACCAACAGCCTCAGGAACATATTCGTAGCTCTAGTTGCAGAAGGCCATGGAAGTGTGCCTCATTACCGTAGTCAGAGCTGTACTGAGAGAAGCACTTTGCTTACAATTCCCTCCAGGACCTCATACCTGAAGTCAACCTAACTCAAGGAGAATGTCGGCTTGGGGAGGGCGGGGGTGGTGGGGGGAGGGATTCCAAGTGCAACCAGAGCACAGTTTCTGGTGTAAAGCCGCAGGCTTTGGGACGATTCGCAGGACCCAAGAAACCTAGCGCATTCTTTCGTTCAGGCCGTTCACCTCAGGAAGAATACCCTGCATAGAAAAGTTGACTGTGGAAGGACTCCGTGAGAAGCTAGGTCTCTTTGACTTGGTAGAAACCACGGAAGAGTCTGCCCCATGTCAACCTGGAAATGGCCGTTTGAGACAAGCCTTGCTTTCCCGCCTTGAAAGCCGCATTTATGCGGCCCCGAAGCTACCTGGAAAGCACTGCTGTGGCCCGGATTCTCATCCGTGCAGGCGTGGCTCTGAGAAGAGAAAGAGTTTCCATGAAAGAAACAGGGTGCCTTCCCGTTGCTGTTTGGGAGCTCATCCTCCCTGCCCTATAGTTACCTTAAAACTCCACTGAGCAGAAGCCTCAAATGAAGGCCCTGAATTGCAGGCAGAATGGTAGGCGCGCGGCAGTTTCCATGAGGCGGTAGTCGTTGCCCTTCCTTAGTGTAACGCTGCTAAGCTTCTCAGGATTCCTAGGCGCCTCGCGTCGGCCCGTGTCTCTGTACGAGGACGCTGTGTAGTCCACGGACCCCTGGGCCTCCCGAGCAACGTCCAGCCCAGGAAGCCCTTCGGAGTACCCCTGTGCGTACGCCTATTGATCGGCAGCATTTGCACACGCCCTTGGGAGAGCTAGATTTCCTCAGCTCTCCAGCAGCTTGCGGAACACGGTTCTAGCCAGTGCAGCGTGCCGTGGACTTCGGCCTCATCGCCCTTGTCTGAGCTGCACTGAGAAAATCCCTCTGCTTTTCAGTATCCCTAGCACCTCATCTCTGAAGTCACCCCACCGCAAGGAGGCATTCAACTAGTGCTCCCACTGCAACTAGAGCACCGTTCTCCGTGTAACACGGCCGGACTTTGGAAGCTGCCCTTCTAGGAACTCATACCCGAAGTCACCGTATCTCAGGGGGAAAGGCGGGCTTGCCTTCCAACTTCCACGAAAGCACAGGTCTCTGTGTAACACTTCAGGCTTTCAGTAGAGGCAAGGGAGCCTAGGAGACCAAAGGCATTCCTTGCTCTAGGCAGTTTGGTACACCCAGAGCACCCTGTGAAGAACGCTTGAAGCAAGTATGTACTAGGTCGCTTTTGCCTTGGCTAGAAAGCACAGATACTTATGCTCCGTGTCATCCTGGGGCTGGTGCCCGATGGGACCAGCCTTGTTTCCGCACCTTGAAGAATCCTCTATTGCGCCTTGAAGCTCCCTGAGAAACACTGCTGTTGCCGGGCCTCTTCTCACGGCAGGCATGGCTGTGAGAGGGAAGAGACGGTTTCACATGGAACCGGGGCACTCCACTTTCTCGGTCAGAGCTCATCCTGGCCTGTTGTATAGCTAAGGGGAAACTCCAAGTGAGGCCTAGCTTCGAAGGAGCACCCTGATATGCCACGCAGCAGGGTAGGAGTGCAGCAGCTTCCCTGAGGCCTTAGTTCTCTCTTCTGCTTCAGTGGAAGGGTTGGAAGCTCTTCGGGACTCCTAGACTCCTCCCGGCGGCACCCGTTTCCGTACAAGGACACGGAGTACCCCGAGGCTCTCCCGAGTCGAAGAGCAACATTCAGACCCGGAGGCACTTTGGAATACTCGCGTGTGTGCCGAGCGAAGGGCAGCAGCTTGCACACCGCCTCGGGGGAGCTAGATTTCCTCAGCACACCAACAGCCTCGGGAACACTGTGGTAGCTTGGGCAGCAGGCCACGGAAGGCTGCATCATTACTGTAGTCGGAGCTGCGCTGAGCAAAACGTCTTGCTTACAATTCCTTCTAGGACCTCATGCCTGAAGTCAGCCTACCTCAAGGAGTAAGTCGGCTTGCCGTCCAAGGGCCTCTAGAGCACAGTTTCTAGGGTAACGCTGCAGGCATTCGGAAGATGCACGTGGGCCTACGACACCTAAGGCGTTCTTTCATTTAAGCAGTTCGCTACACGCGGGGCACCCTGCCTAGAGAAGATGATTCTCGAGGGACCCAGTGAGCAGCTAGGTCTCTTTGGACTTGTTAGAAACCACAGACGCTTCTTCTGCACGTAAACCTGGAAAAGGCAGCCCTCTGAGGCAAGCCTGGTCTTCCCGGCTTGAAAGCTCCATTCATGCGGCCTTGAAGCTTCCTGAACAACGCTGTGGTTGCTGGACTTGTACTCACTGCAGGCATGGCTCTGGAAGCAGCAGAGTTTTCTCGAAAGGAAGAGGGTGCTTTCAGGCCCTGGGCGGGAGCATACCCTGCCCTGCTCTAGAGCGAAGGGGAATCCCGACGTGGGCCGTAGCCTCTACCTAAGGCCCTGATTTGCCATCCAGAAGGGTAGTTTTGCGGCCTTTTCCTTGAGGCCTTTGTCGCACTCCTGCCCTCGTGTAACGGTACTAATCCTGTCAGGACTCCTGGCCCCCTCGCGTCAGCACCCGTGTCCCTACAAGAACTCTGAGTACCCTCAGGCTCCCCTGGGCCTGCTGGGCCACACTCAGACACGTAGGCCCTTCTGGGTGCCCCTGGCTAGGCCCAGTGAAGCGTAACACGCTGCACTCTCTCCTGGGGGGAGCTAGATTGCTTCAGCTCACCAACGGATTCAGGAACACGGTTCTAGCAAGTCCAGCATGCCACGGAAGTCGGCCACATTGCCCTGGTCCGAGCTGTACTGAGAAGAACTCTGCGCTTGCTAGTCCCTCTAGGCACTCACACCTGAAGTCACCGCAGCTCAGGTGCAAAGGCGGCCTGCGTTACAAATTCCGCCAAAGCGCAGATCTCTGTGGAACACTTCAGGGTTTCGGTAGATGCACGGGACCCTGCGAGACCTAGGGCACTCTGTGGTCCCGGCAGTTCGCTACACGCAGAACGTCCTGTGTAAGGAAAGTTGAATCAGGGAAGAGCCAAGTATGTCGCTAGGTCTCTTTTGACTTGACAGAAGTGCCTTGACAGGCACTTAGGCTGCGTGTCTTCCTGGAGCTGCTGCCTGATGGGACTGGCCTCGTTTCGGCACCTTGAGAGGTCCTGTTAACGCGCCTCGCAGCTCCCTGGAAAACACTGCTGTTGTCGGGCCTCCTCTCACGGCAGGCATGGCTGCGAGAGGGAAAAGACGGTTTCGCGAGGAACCGGGGCATTCCAGTTTCTCGGTCAGAGCTCATCCTGTCCTGTTCGGTAGCTAAGGGGAAGCTCCAAGTGAGGCCTAGCTTCGAAGGAGGGCCCTGACATGCCGTGCAGCAGGGTAGGAGTGCAGCAGCTCCCAGGAGGCCTTAGCTCTCTCTTCTGCTTCAGTGGAACGGTAGTAAGCTTTCCGGGTCTCCCAGACTCCTCGCGGCAGCACCCGTTTCCGTACAAGGACACTGAGGACCCCCGGGCTCCCCTGAGCTGAAGAGCCACATTCACACCCCTAGACACTTCGGAGTACCCGTGTGCGTGCCGAGTGAAGGGCAGCAGCTTTCACGCTGCCTCGGGGGAGCTAGATTGCCTCAGCTCACCAACAGCCTCAGGAACATATTCGTAGCTCTAGTTGCAGAAGGCCATGGAAGTGTGCCTCATTACCGTAGTCAGAGCTGTACTGAGAGAAGCACTTTGCTTACAATTCCCTCCAGGACCTCATACCTGAAGTCAACCTAACTCAAGGAGAATGTCGGCTTGGGGAGGGCGGGGGTGGTGGGGGGAGGGATTCCAAGTGCAACCAGAGCACAGTTTCTGGTGTAAAGCCGCAGGCTTTGGGACGATTCGCAGGACCCAAGAAACCTAGCGCATTCTTTCGTTCAGGCCGTTCACCTCAGGAAGAATACCCTGCATAGAAAAGTTGACTGTGGAAGGACTCCGTGAGAAGCTAGGTCTCTTTGACTTGGTAGAAACCACGGAAGAGTCTGCCCCATGTCAACCTGGAAATGGCCGTTTGAGACAAGCCTTGCTTTCCCGCCTTGAAAGCCGCATTTATGCGGCCCCGAAGCTACCTGGAAAGCACTGCTGTGGCCCGGATTCTCATCCGTGCAGGCGTGGCTCTGAGAAGAGAAAGAGTTTCCATGAAAGAAACAGGGTGCCTTCCCGTTGCTGTTTGGGAGCTCATCCTCCCTGCCCTATAGTTACCTTAAAACTCCACTGAGCAGAAGCCTCAAATGAAGGCCCTGAATTGCAGGCAGAATGGTAGGCGCGCGGCAGTTTCCATG